>NC_056575.1:27686527-27723178 GCF_018340385.1 Cyprinus carpio | reverse complement strand
TTATTTTTGGGGAGGAGATTTCAATTGCAAAAAAAGGGTTTGGATAGAAAAAATTTTGAACCACACATCAGTCAAAAAAGGGGTTTTAACTCAACTAAAAAGTCTCACAGTTTTTTGATGTTTGGAGAAACTTTCGACACACAAGGCCCAATAACATGGGCTCATTTTTCATGATGGTCAGGTGTCATTGGCAAGGCTTGACGGGTTTTGGTTTTTAAAAACATAAATTTCAGTATGTTTGAAATGCTCTAAAATTTCCCTTTTGTATTTTTTTGGGGACCAAAATTTTTTTAAAAAATGTGTTAGGGAAAAAAAATTTGTCAAATAAAAAAGTGTCTTTTGGGAAAATTTTAATAATAGCCGCTATGTAAACTCTTTTTAGAAGTTTTTAAAGCTTTCGGGAAAATGCAAAAGTTTATAAAATCCTTTTTTTTGGACATTTACAGCAGTGAGGGGGTTTTTTGGGGAAAATTTACACTTAAAACGCTCCAAGAAAAATTTTAAAGGGTCAATGGTGTGTTAGAAGGGGCTTAATGAAGTTACAAAATGCGTGGGAACAACAAAAGTGTTTCCCAGCCCTTTTTTGTTTAGTTTTTTAGTAGAAGCCTTTTTGATCAAAAAAAACCAAAAAGGGGTTTTTTTTGGGGGAAAGATGAAACCCAATTTTTTTCACACCTGGTTTTGGGGGGGATCCTCTGCCATTCCTCCTTGCAGATCCTCTCCATTTCTGTCGGGTTGGATGGTAAACGTTGGGGCACCCTTTTTCGGTCTCCCCAGAGATGTCAATTGGGTTTAACCCTCTGGAGTCAAAAGGGGGTTTTTTGGGGGCCTGGAAATTTTTTGTCATGTTGACATTTGTTTTTTTCATTTTCTTATAAATATCAAATGGCAAAAGTTTATTCCCCTGTAATCAGCACAAACTAGGCTATAATAATATGTGAGCGGAATGTAGTACATGTTTGTGTTTTTGAAAAAAAAAAATTTTATGCATGGTTAGTAAAAAACAAAAAAATTTTAAAATCACTTAAAATAAGGCAATAAAACACTTTACAAAAAATTTGGTTCCCGGAAATTTTGAGAACTGGACTTGTAGCCTAAATTTTTTTTTTCTAAATGATGTGAAAATCATCTTGTTTACTCATTTACAAAAAAAACAATATATTTTTTTAAAAATTTTCTAAGACCCTTTTTTTTTGGTAAAAGTATATGCAAGTGGGGCGCCCAACTATCTTTTGTTCCCCACCGGGAGAAGAAAAGGGCTGTATAATGAGCTGCATAATGAGCCATTCAGTCGCTGTGTCACTGAGGGGGGGGAGTTACAAAAAAAAGGGAAATGTGGGCAAAAAAATTTTTTTAAATGTTTGTAGTTTATTTAAAATTTTTTAAATTACCCCAAAAACAAAATTTTTAATATTCCGGGGGGGCAGTTAAACGGTTTTTGGGAAAAAAATAAAAAGCTGACTTTAAAAACTGCTTTTTTGCATTACCCCAGTCACACAACCCCTTCAGAAATCCTTTAAAAATTTATTTTCTAAAAAAAACTTTTATTGTTATTTTTATCATTTTTAAAATTTAATTTTTTTTTTTTTTGTTTGTGGCAGATTGGTCAGATCCCCCCTGTAGGCGTCATGTTATTGGTAGCCTATCTTCCGCGGGAGGTGTTTTAAATAAATGGCTGTTTGGCGGGGGGGGGATGTCGATCTGTTCTGTGCCTGCTCTTCCTTTTTCCGGCATTCAACAGGGGTCGGGGTTTAAAAAACCACCCCCGTTTGGGTTTTTAAACCCGGGTTTGGTCATTTTTGGGGCTTTCGGTCACTGGGGGCCCTATTGAAAACAACCGTTCGTCGGGTTTCGGGGCCGTTACACTCCCCTACCCCCAAGGTGGGGTAAGATTTAGTATTTGCCAGATTTTTTAGGTGTTTTTTTTGGGGTTTGTGGGGGCCCACCCTTGTTTATTTTTACCCCCCAGCTTTTCCTTTGTGTTTACCGTTTGATGGGGACACCCAATATATGCTTTTTGGGCATCTACTTCATTTCAAACCCGTGGATAGGGCGTCAGCTCTGCTTTTGGTGTGGAAACGGCTGCTTTTGGGGTATGTTTTTTAATTTTTCCCGTTGCTGTTCAAAAACTATAATGTTTACTAATGTCTTCTTATCGTTAGGGGCTAAGACTGTGGGGTGCTGAAATTTCCTACTACATATAAAACGGCTGCTTTTTTGGGGTTCCTGCTGGATTTGTTTTGTTTCTTTTCTGTATATTTTTGTTGTGTGTTTTCATCTTTGCCCTGGGTGATTTAGCGGGCCCGATTTTGGGTTGGGTTAAAACCTGCCCCTGGGGGACTGTTTTTTAAAGATTTTTTTCCTTTAAACGTTGGGAAAAACGGTTAAAGGGGCCCGCCATTCAGATATTTTTTTCTTTTTTTTTCCCTTTTTTTTGTGGTGTTTCTCTTTTTGGCCCCGGTTCAAATCTGAGATTTTCTCTTTGGACATTTTTTCTTTAAATTTTTTTTCCTTTTTCCCTTTTTGTGGTTTATCTAGCTTTTTTAAGCTAAAATTTATTTTTTTTCTTTTGTTGGGGGTTTTTTTTGCCCCCCCCTTCATTTAATAAGAAAGGGTTTCTTTGCCCCCCTGAATTTAATAAGTTTTTATTGAAAAAATTTTCTATTGATTTGATTTATTCTGTTTTGTATTACAATTACAGGAGCTGTGTGCCCGGCGGCAGTGAGGCTTTCCTTCCCCGGTGCTGTGTTTTGCTGTGTAAAGCACCACGATAAAACCCGGGTTTTGGGTGAGGGGGTTTTGTGGGTGTGTGTGCATTAGTGTGATTCTCCTCTTTTGTCCCTCCTTAGCCCTTTTGGGATCCCAAATGGGCAAAGCCCCGAAGAAATGTAAAATCCTTTTTGGGGATTGTGATTTCCAGCTTAGTAATTGGTGGGTGATATTATTCCTGCTTTTTTAAACCCTTTTTGACTAAAAAACAAACCCCTATTTTGCTCCCCCGTCTCTTGCTCTTTTTTATTCAGGGAATGCCCCGGGGTTTCCCTTATAACTTTTTAAAGGAACTGTAAATTCCCGGGTATAGTCCCGGGGTGGCGTGGTCTATTGTATATCTCTTGAGTGTTGAATATTGCTGAAAAAGCCCAACTTTCCCCACTTTTTGGCTTAGTGGGCCCGGGGGTCCCTAAATTGAACAGAGGCTTGGGGGTGAAGTTTTCTTTGCCAGGGTTTTGCCATTTTTTGTTTTTTTTTTTATTTCCGGAAAAAGACACCCAGCGTAAAACCTTTTTGGGAAGGGGTCTTTTGGCCCTCCCCTGATTGTGCCAGGCCCAAATTTTCTTTCGCCCCCCTTGCTTGGGGGTTTAATTGTTTTACTAAAATTTACCCTTGGGAAAAATTTACAAGAACTTCAGGATCTTGGGGCCCCAAAATTAAAAAAGTGATAATGAGAGACTTAGACAAAAAACCAGACTAAAAATTGTTTTTCCAGGTCCCAGTACAGCCCCCTATTTCACCCCCTTACCCTCTGGTGCAAAAATTGCTGGTGCAAGTCCCCCCAATCACTAAAGCGATTTGTGTTTTTTCCCCCGGATGGGGAAGTGCCCAAAATTTGGGGGAGCCCGGGGTTTTTACCAAAAATGAATGGGTAGAGGGGCCCCAAAAGCCTGTATCCCGGGTTGCCATTTTTTAAAGAGCTGATAAAACATTTTTTCTTTGTCATTTGGGGGGTTGGGGGATAAAGATAGGATGGGTCTGGGGCAGAGGGGGGGATCCAGATAAGAAAATTTCCCCGGGCCTAAAGGGGTATGGGTGTTCTTTGTCATATGTAGCATTGCAACAGGAAATTTTTTTCCAGGAGGCCCAAGCGGGAAAGGGAGAAACACTTTTAGAGTTCTCTTTTGCATTGATGGGCCTCTTGGGGGGGGTAAAACAGCAGTCGCCGCATGCCTTTACCAAAGCAAAAGTTTTAAATTCCGTGCCCATTTTTTGGGCCGTGCTCGATGTTGGTTTCTTCGTGGGGGAACTAAAAAAAATTTAGCCCGCCGTGACCTACCTCTTCCCTCTTAGATTTTTCGAAAGCGAGGCAATGCCCCTGGGGGGGGAGGGAATCCCCGGGGGGTGCGGGGGGAATCAGTCTTTACCAGGGGCCCTTAGGGGGCCCCCAGTATCCCATACAGGGGGGGTCGCGGGTTTTGGGTTGACCCCCCTCCCAAGTCGGGAACTAGCGGGTTTGGGAAAATGTTGAAGTCACAAAAAGGGGGAAAAAAAAAATTTAAAACCAAACTTCCCCAAAGGGGGTTGGCTGTTCAGGTCCCTTTCTTTAGCCGGCCCCCAGCCCACAGTAATATGGTAGTCGGGGGTTTCCAAGGGTCGGGCCCTTTTTCCCCGAGTGGGGTTGGAAACGTGTTCCCCCCTCCGCTAAACAATGGGACATCTTGAGGGGGTCTGGATTTTCGATCTTCACAGCCGTCGGAAAACTAATCCCCAATGCAGTCACACCCGGGGGGGGGAAATCTTTTTTTTTCAAATGTTGTAAAACCGTCTAAATTCTGTCTCTGGGTTTGGTGTCCCCCTGTCCTCATCAATGGGGCTATCGGGGGGTTTTAAAATTTGCCATGTTTAGGGGGATCCCGGGTTTCCCCTGGTGCCCCGGATCCCCCCAAAATTGGGTTTTCCCCAAAGTTTTTTTAAAACCGGGGGGGCAGGGCGTCTTAGGTCGTGTCAATGGTTGCAACTTCCCCTTTTTGCGAATGGTTTTGCGTTTCCTTATTGGGGTTTTTGGGGCTCGATGTCGAATTTTGTGGTAAAGTGTCCCCGGGGTTTGGAGTGGGGTTGTCCGAAAAATTCCCGGGGTGGCGCCGGGGGACATGCCCGGGGGTTTTTGTTTTGGGGTGAATGCCCTTGGCCCGGTGCCCGGGAATTTTGGGACAACATGGTACACCCCCTTTTGGGATTCCCGGGTGGTGTCACGGGCCCCCTCCCCAATCAAAAGGCATTAAACGGTAGGAAAGGGTTTAGTGCCCAGCCCTCTGTTGTTTCGGGTTGGGGGGGTTAGGGTCGGGGGGGGGTGTAACTTTCCAGGTGGTACCATAAAGCTGGTGGCGGCCCCTGTTTCAAAATTTATGCTTGGGGCCCCGTGCTTTTTTGACCCCCAGATTCAGGCTTACCTGCTGGTTTTTTGGCCCCCCCCGCACTGGTTCAAGTGACCCGGGGCCGGTGTAACCCCGGTTTGGGGAATGGGGTACCACTGGTGTTCTTTCCCCAAAGGGCGTCTTTGGGCCCGGTGGGTGGTTTTTTTTTGGTTTGCCGAAGGTTTTACTGAAGTGGGCCCAAAATTTTGCTACTGGGGCCCCCATATTTCCCTTTGGTCCCCTTTTACTGGGGGAACCAAAATTGATGCCATAGTTTTGTCATTTTTTGGCGGGGGGAAAGAGAAAAAGCCGGGTGGGGGTTTGCTTCCAAAATACAAATTTGTGTTTTCAGCCCATGGGGGGGTGATCGGGGGGGTGCAAACCTCTTGTCCCATGATTTTTCCCGGCTTCGGGGCAAACCCCCTGTCGGGGAAAACGGTACGGGGTATACCCCCCGGGGAAATTTATGGTGGTAAAGCCCAAACATTAACCCAATTTTTTCCTTGAGGCGGGTTATGGGGAAAGCTGCAGCCCCTATCTTTCCCCCAATTTTTTTTAGTTAAGAAAAAAGAGGGTTAGTCTACGAATGTGCGTAGACTTCGAAAAATTTAACTAAAACTAGGAAGGATGCCTTCCCCTTTTCCCGTTTTTGAGGAGTTCCCCTTTATGCCCTGACTGGTGCCGCTGGTTTTCCCCTATGGGTTTTGCCAAGGGGGGTCAATCGGAAACCCGTCACTGAAGTTGACCCCCCTAAGACGCTTTCTGTACCCCAAATTTTGGGCCCATTCGAGGGGAACAGGATGCCATTTGGTCTCTTAAGCTCCCGGGACCTTCCCAAAGTTGATGGGAGGGGGTTTTTTGGTGAAACAATGCCCAAACTTTGCTCTTGTATCTAGATGACATTGTGGTTTTTCTCTTCCCCGGTTTGGGTCAACATCTGGAAGGGTTTGGGGGGGGGTCTTGGGTGGGTTAGGGGCTGAAGGGAAATAAAAGCCAAGTTAAAGGGAAAATGTTCCCTTTTTTCAACGTGAGGAAATATTTAGGGCAGTGGTGTGGGGCTCAAGGGTGTCCACGACCCAAGTAAAAATTTAAATTTGGGAGTCAGTGGCGCATCCTTTCAAGTCTGTCCAGTTGGTTGTTCCTGGGTTTTTCCAGGATTACCCGCCGTTTTTTTTGGAGGGGTTTTCCAGGGGGGCCCCTCTGCATAAATTTGGGGGCCGAAATTTGGGAGGTGGGAAACAAAGAAAACCGGTTTGGGAGGGGGGGGGGGGAGGGGGTTTTTCCCGGGGGCCCGGGGGTGAGAATTGTCAGGAAGTTTTTAAAACCTTTAAAAAGGAAACTCACCCCTGCCCCTTTTGCTTTTCCTACGCCCGATTTTACTTTGCCATTTATTCTGGAGGTTCCGGGTAGTTTCGTGGTCTTGGGGCTTCTTTTCCCAAGAACAAAAGGGGGAAAGTGCGGGCCCAATTTATATCCAGCCCAGTTAGGCCCCCTGAAAAGGGAAAAATGAACAACTATAAACTCTATGAAATTAGGTTTTTGGGTTAAATGGGCCATGGCTGAAAAAAATTTCCTGAATGTTTTTGGGGGGACAAATTTTTGTTTTCACCCACAACTCCCCCTTTGCCATCTATCATCGGCAAAGCTTGGGGGCTGAAATGAACAGCGTTGGGGAGCCAACTTTAGCTTTTGATTTTTGAGGGGTTTTCGATAAAGGGAGATGTAATAAACGCGGGGCTCTTTGGGGGAGCACCCACTCGACTTAACATGTTAAGGGGTTTCCAAGCACTGCAGTTCCTGGTTTCTGGCCCGCAGGGGGCAAGGGGCAGGTAGCTGTTTTAAACCCCAAGCGGTGATCCGGCCCCGCCCCGTTATACCACTGCGAATTTGGGTCTTTGCAAAGGCAGAAACCCCGTGATTTAAAGAAAAATTTTTCCCTTTTGGAAACGAAGGTGTTCCCTAGGCGGAAAGCAAACGGTTGTCTAGGCTGGGATTGATCCTGCCGTGGTTTGGGGCGGTTCATTGAGAGAGGGGGGGTATTGTTTTCGGAGGGGTTCGCTCTGAGGGGGGGAGGGTTTTCAATTTTATTTTAAACCAAATACCCTTTAAAAACGAGGTTTTTGGGGGGCTTCACAGGGCAAAGGGCACCAGGGAAAAAGGCCCTACCCCCTGAGTTGGTACAAAGCGGTGCTATTGGCCTGGAATGTCCCCAAAAAGGGGCGATGGTGCCAGGAGGTGGGTGCCAAATTTCTGGGATGGGGGGCCCACGCCCCCTGGTTTTTTGGGCCATTTGTTTGGGATCAAGACCTAACGGATGTAGCCATTGACTTTTTCTGTGCTTGAACCCTCTCGTTCAGGAGTTGAAAATTCTGTGATGACTGATGTTTTGAAAATACCCCGGCTATTCCCCCCCGGGACCAACGGGGGAGACTGTGGCCGGGTTCTTTGTGGCCGAAATGGTTTTACAAGGGTTTGGGGGGCCGGTTTTTGGTTCAAGTCGGGCCGTAAATTTTAATCCTCTCTCATCCCCCCAATCTTCCCGTTGTACAAGGTCGAGAATTCCCAAAATCCTTACCATCCCGGGTTTTTGGTTAATTTGGGCCCGGCTTCAATAGGGCGTTAAAAATCTCCTTTCCGGTTTCCTGTTTCTGGGGAAAAGGGACCCGGTTTTCTTGCCTTCCACAAGTATTTTTTTGTTTTTAACACCACCCCCCATCAGACCACTGGTGAGGGCTCCATACTTCCCAATGTTTGGGCAAAAACCACGGCTCCCAGTTGACTTTTTTTTGGGCAGAGTCCCGGAGGGGGGGTAGGTAATGTTCATGAAAAGGGGTTTTGGAACATCCAAAATAGGCTCCATGTGGCCCTTTTAAGGGGGACGTGATCGGCTAAATTTGGGCCCCGGAGGGCGGTTTAAAAAACATCAAAGATCAGAATGTGCGGTGTGTTGGTTCCCGAGGAGGGGCCAGTTGGTTTACCTCCCTGGGGTGTGGATGAGAGGTTCCAAAAAGATCCCCGACTTTGGAGCCCCCCGTTGTGTTTTAAAGTAGTGAAGGCACCTGTTGAAAGGGGGTTTTAGTATATACAATTTAAACCCGGGTTTAAAGAAGGGTTTGGGGAAGGTTGGGCCCTGTTTTATGCTCTTTTTTGAAGGCTTAAAAATTTTTGGGGGGTCCAGTTTTGAGCCCCCAGGATGGGGGTTTTTGGAGGGGGCGGGCCTTTGAGGGAAGAGCCAGGCGAGGGGGATTTGCTAAAAGTTGTCCCTGAAACCCCCCCGGTCAGAGTCCGGCTGGGTTGGTTTAATTTTGTCCCCCGGGTGGCCAAGCTCCCCTTGGGTATGGACCCTTTCCCCCCTGGGACGGGGACCTGGGATCCAGTAGCCCAAGGACAACACCTTCGGGGGAAAAGGGTCTCGCTCCCGGGGTCTGTTACGTGTCGTAGGCCCCCCGGAAAATGAGGTAATGGCTTTTTGGAGATCAACGGACCCCGAGCAGGCCGCACTCCCAAAGGCCATCACCTGGCCCCCGGGCGGGGGAGGTTTCCCCGGTGAGGGTGTGGGCCCCCCAGGTGGGTCTGTCTCTAGTGGGATTTTCGTCATTTACAGGCCTTGGGGTTGATAAAATGGGGGTTCCCTATTCTATCGTCGGGGCGACGATACAAAAAGGGGGGGAGATTGTGGCAGATTAGTCAATCATCCCTGTGGGGACTCATGTTATTGGTTTGCCTATCTTTCCCCCAAAGGGAAAGGGGTGTATAAATGGCGTTTGGTGGGGGCGGATGGCCCCTTTAAACTGTTCTGTGCCCCGCTCTTCCTGTTTTTTCCGGGCATTCAACGGGTCTGTGGTTTTTTAAAACCGGGCCCTTTGGGCATTTAACACCGGTTTTGTCATTTTGTGGGGCTTTTGGGGACATGGGAGTTATTGTAAAAAACGTTCGTGCGGTCTGGCTCGTTACCCCCCGCCTGTCCCGGGGCGGGAAAATTTGGTATATTGCCAGAGGTTTTTGGTGATGTTGTGGGGGGGCAGCTATGTTTACTTTACCCCAGCATTCCCGTGTGTTTACCGTTTTTGGGGGGGGACATCCCAAAATATGCTGTTTTGGGATTACTTCATTTCTTCCCCTGGATACGGCGTCCCGCCTGCTTTCTGGGTGGCAAACGGGTGCGTTTTTTGGTATGTGTGTTTTTATTTCCGATTTCGTTCATAAACTATAACTAGTTTACTAATCGTCTTCTTATCTGTTAGGGGGTAAGACTGTCGTGCTGCATTTCCCCACTACATATAGAAGCAGCTGCTGTTTGTTCCCGCTGGATTTCTTTTCTTTTCTTTTATTTTTGTTTTGGGGTTTTTATCATTTTTTCCGGGGGGATTTAAACGGGGGCCCCATTTTTGGGGTTGTTGGTTAAAACCTGCTCCCAGTGTGACTTATTTTTTAAAAATTTTTTTCCTGGTCCTTGGGGAATAAGGTTTTAAAGGGCCCCCCGGGTCCTTTTAGATATTTTTTTCTTTATTTTTCCCCCTTTTTGGTTGTTTTTCATTTTTGGGCCCGGGTTCCCCCCTTAAAATTTTTTCTTGGACATTGTTTTCTTTAAAAATTTTTTTTCCTTTTCCTTTTGTGGTATTACTAGCTGTTTTTTTCTAAATTTTTTTCCTTTTTTTTATGTTGGAAGGGGGTTTTTTTGCTCCCCTTTCATTTTTAAAAAGAAGGGTTTTTTTTTGCTCCCCCGCATTTTAAAAAGTTTTTTTTTGATTAAATTTTTATTTATTTGATTTTTTCTGTTTTTTATTACAATTACCCGGGCTGGTTTTTCCCCCCGGCAAATGAGGCTTTTCCCTTTACCGTGTGCTGTGTTATGCTGTTGAGCACCACTGAAAAACCCCGGGGGTTTGGGTGAGTGTGTGTTTTGTGTGTGTGTGCACTTGGGGTGTTTCCCTCTTTTGCTCCCTCTCTTGATTTGATGCCAAGGGTACAGCCCGAAGTAAAGTGAATCCTTATTGTGGATTGTGATTTTCCCCTTAGTAATTTGGTGGGGGACTTTATTTTCCCGCATTTTAACTTTTTTACTAATAAACAAAAATCTATTTTTTCTCCCCCTCCTTGCTCATTTTATTCCCGTGGAATGAACCCGGGTTCCTTATAACATTTTAAGTGAAAATGTGGGTTCCCTGGGGATAGTCCCAGGGTGGCGTAGTCTTTGTATATTTTTGTTTAGTGTTGAAATTTTTGCTGCAAAGACCCCTTTCCCCATGGGGAAAAAAAAGCGAGAATATTTTTTTTAAGGTTTTTTTGGGGGGGTAAATTTAAAAAACAGGGAATGATTGTTTCATTTGTTTCAGTTCATTTATTTGGGACATTATTGGTACATCAACCTTGGCCAGATCGGGGCCTTGCCACAATTCTGTCTCTGAGCTCTTCAGGCAGTTGCTTTGACCTCATGATTCTCATTTGCTCTGACATGCACTGTGAACTGTAAGGTCTTATATAGACAGGTGTGTGGCTTTCCTAATCAAGTCCAATCAAAAATCGGTCTGAATACTAAGGACCATGTGATATTTCAGTTTTTCTTTTTTAATAAATCTGCAAAAATTTCAACAATTCTGTGTTTTTCTGTCAATATGGGGTGCTGTGTGTACATTAATTAGGAAAAAAAAAAAGAACTTAAATGATTTTAGCAATTGGCTGCAATATAACAAAGAGTGAAAAATTTAAGGGGGCCTGAATACTTTCTGTACCCACTGTATACTTTGGCCATAGAACCTCTGTTAAATAAATAAAGAACTGTTGTGTGTGAACTGTGTATACCAAATTGTACCAATAATTTTAAGTTATCAGCTTATGCTGACGATGTCATTGTTATAATCAGTGGATCAAATGATGTAAATGTGTTGTTAAAGACCTTAAATTATTTACATTTTCTTTCATCCGCCAAAGTGAAATGGAAAAAAGGTGAAGCTATATTAGTTGGAAAATGGCTAAAGCCGCCTTTCCACTGTCTCTGAGGAATGACAAGCGACAGACCGGAAGTCATTCATTTCCAATGGAAAGTAGTGCGGGAGCTGCGCGGAGTTTCGATCATATGCGTATGTGGAAATTTCGGATACGATTTGAGCCTCGGATACGTTCAAATATTTGAACTTCTGCAACTAGACCGTATGCGAACACCCGACCGGATGTGCTGTATTCTAATCAAAACTATCGGTGCGAGGTCAGAATTACCAATATTTTGTTCTCGTTAACATTATTCTTGAAATTTCTGTGAAATTGTGGTTTAGAATAATTATGGCAGAAATAATATTTTAATAATTATTAAATCGTTATTTACGTTGATTTGCCCCATAAAACCTACTGTTTTTATTTAGGGGGGTCATCTGATTTGTGACGATGCATTCGTACATTAATTATATTCATTAAAATTATTTATTTTACCATGGTGAATATGCCATGGTAACGGTTGCTGCACGACCATCGTGTACGAATGTCGTGTGCAGTGGAAAGGCGGCTTAACACAATGCGTGTAATGCAGAATGTCGTGTGCAGTGGAAAGGCGGCTTAAGAGGTGAACCAAAGCTTCCTAAAGACTTAAATTGGACCAGAGATGGTTTCAAATATCTTGGAGTTTTTTTAGGGAGTGAGAATTTTGTGAAAATGAATTTTGAAGGCACTGTTGAAAAAGAAAAAGGGCGTTGGATAAGTGGAATTTTTTACTTCCTAAAATGCCCTTTAAAAGGGCTATTTTAATTATTAATAATCTATTTGCATCTACTTTGGCACCATTTAGCTTGTATGATCCCCCTTTTTGATATTTTAACAAAAATCCATAAATTTTGATTGACTTTTTTTGGGAAAAATTCCTGGGTGAAAAAGTGTGTTGACCTTCAAAAGGGAAAGGGGGACTGGTCTGTACACTTGCAAGCAGCGGCGCATTTGGTCTACAGATGTAAAAAACTTTTAAAAGTGCTGTATAGAGTCAAGTTGGATGGGGCTGCCCGTGCAATTCTTGGAAACATTGAAGCCAGGCTTGGACATACTTTGTTTTGGCTGGACTCTCTAGCTAAAATTTTTGTGAATCTCATTTTTTATCGCAACGATGATCCTTTTCCTGAATTAAGTGTATATCCAGTTATGGGAGAATGTAATGTCATGTTACTCAATTGTCAAAATTTAAAGATTGTGGACTCAGAGGTTGCATCTGAGAAAGAATTGTATAAGATTGTATAAGATAAAATTGTGTTAAAGTGTTTAATAAGAACTTTTTAAATAATAGGTGTGATACACCCTGGAGAGAGGTTCTTAAACTTGATGTTAATGAAAAACTAGAGTGGAGAGTCCTATACAAGTCACCATTGATCAAAAAAATGTGTGATTTACAGTGGAGACTGTTGCATGGTGCAGTTGCAGTTAATGCCTTTGTATCTTTGTTTAATTCTGATTGTAATGAAGGTTGTCCTTTTTGTTCACAAAAAGAAACTGTTTTTCATGCATTCATGCACTGTGAAAGGCTAAAACCTTTATTTGATATATTGGGAAAGCTTTTTAATTCTTTTAATGTGATTTTAAAAAATTAAAATATTTATTTAATTATTTAAAAATTTAAAAACAAAAATTCAAAAATTTTGCCTTGGTCAGGCAAAAATGGCAATTTACACCACTAGAAAAGACAAATGTTTTCAGGGATTTAGTAGCTGCCTTTTTAAGACTTGTGAAATCCAGGATTTTGATTGACTTCCATTATTATAAATTAAAGGGTTAGTTCATCTTCGAAACACAGTTTAAGATATTTAAGATTTAGTCCGAGAGCTCATCAACAGACCCAGAAGAGAAGACAATGCTGAATAAAGTCGTAATTTTTGTTATTTTTGGACCAAAATGTATTTTCGATGCTTCAACAAATTCTAACTGACCCTCTGATGTCACATACACTACTTTGATGATGTTTTTATTACCTTTCTGGACATGGACGTATACCCTACATACATTTTCAATGGAGGGACAGAAAGCTCTCGGACTAAATCTAAAATATCTTAAACTGTGTTCTGAAGATGAACGGATGCTAACGGGTTTGGAACGACATGAGGGTGAGTCATTAATGACATAATTTTAAATTTTGGGTGAAAAAAACCCTTTTAAAGCATTTATCTTTTATTTTTTGAGTCATTTGGGGCATAAAGGAGTCCTTTGTGAGATAGTTGAAGGAGTTTTATTTTTCTTTTTTTGTTGAAAGATTTCTTTATCCTTTTTGGGAAAAAATGAGTGTTTTTAGCCTGTTCCAGTTTGTGGGAATAAATGGTTTTTTTAAAAAAACAAAAAAAAATTTTTCTCTTTTCCTCAACACCCCCCCCCTCCCCCTCCCCCTCTCTCACCCCCCACACACACAAAACCTTTTCCCCCACAACCAAAAACACAACCCCACAATACACAAAAACCCCTCTCTCTCTTTTCCTCTCCTTTACCACCACACATACAAAAACGCTGTAGTGGGGTTTTTTGGTTTTTAAAGGCTCTCTTCTTGGGTTTAGATGCCTGTTTTTTTCAACTGGAAACCAAACACCACCCACTGAACTCAGCTGTCTAGGAGAACAGAAAGGGGACATGGGTGGGAGAGAAACAGCCCCTACCTGTCATTTCCCGAAGATTTGTGATGTTTTTTTAGGGTTGTGTAGAGAGGGTGTGTGTGGACCTGTTTCTTGGGGGGATTTAGTGGGTGGGGGTTATGGTGTGTTTATATCCTTTTATATAAGAGCATCAGCCAGGAAAAGGGGCGGGGGGAGGAGTGTGTGTTTTTGGGAAAAAAAGGGGCAGTCCCCGGGTTTTTTGATCTGCTCCCGTCAGTTTTTTATTCAGACACAAAAAAACAGGGTGTTTTTCCCCCGTGAAGCCCTCATCAGTAGAACGGAGGGTATGAGATGAAAGCTGTGAAATAGGGTGTAAGGGTGATGTCAGGAGGGAAAAGGATTTTATGTGGATACCGGGAGGGAAACCCGTCCCCCTACCGCGTTTTTTCCAGAAAACAGTGAGCCTCATCCCCCCAGTCCAGACCCCATTCACTCAGCCGCTCTATCCCGGGTTTGGTTTTTAAATTTTTAGGGGTCTCAGTGACACTGTGGGTTTATAATCAAGGGCTGAAAAGAGATTCTACCCTAATGCTTTGAGCTGCATGATAAATTTAGTAAAAGTGAGATGTTAAAAGAGCCCCTTCATGACATTAAACTACAGCTTTAACTTCTTCCTGAAAAAACATCAGAAAAATGTTCAAAATCCTCATAGAGCATTTGATCAGTGTGGTGTTTTGTGAGTCGTGTGTGTGTTTTGGGTGTGGGGAGAGAGAGGAGAGTTTTGGGGTGTGTGTGTAGGAGAGTGTATGGGTTGTGGAAAAGAGAGGGGAGAGAGAGGGGAGAGTGTATGGGTGGGTTTTGTGTGGAGAGGAAGAGAAAGTGGGGGGGGGTGTGGGGGGAGGGGTGTTGGGGTTTTTTACCTTTTTTGTTTTATTGTATGTCACCAACCCTTTCTATTATTTTTATCAAAAAAGTTTTTCAATTGGGAAAAATTCTTTATGAACTGTTTGTGAAAAGTACAGTCATTTTTTTTTCTTTGGGGTTTTTTAGCATAAATTAAAACACATGAGAATGGAAATTGGGTCAGGGTCTGAATTTTATGTTTGTATCTGAAATAAACATTCCTCACAAAACGACATGAAACTTTAGGAGAGTTTTGAGTTATAAAATAAAAAAATCTTAACTTTAATAAAAAAAATTTAAAACAGAAAAAACTGATTAAACTATTTTGGGGTCTTTTTAAGCGGTGATTTTTTTTACCGTTTTTTATTTTCTAAAAACGTTTAAAGTTTAAAAAATTTTATAATCTGCTGATTTATAATAGGGAAATACATGTTTTTTTTTATTATTTTTTTTATAAAAATCAAAGAAATTGATTTCAATAAAAAATAATGTACTCTTAAAAAGGGGTATACATGTATTTTTATTAATAATAAAAAATATAAATAATATTAAAGGAATGTTTTTTTTATACCAATTTAAAAAAACTTATTGCAACCCCTTAAAATTGCAGGAAAAATAAAAAATCAAATATTTATAAAGAAATTTTAAAAGATTATTTTTTGGGTATTACTAATTTAAATTATAACAAAAAAATTTTAAGAAATAAAGAAATTTTTGGCAATAAAAAATTAACATAAACATCGATAATTTTATTAATAAATTAAAATTTTTAAATTTTTTTTATTTATTTTTACAACCCTTAAACAAAACAAAAAAAATGGTTTTTCCCAAAATTTTTAAAAAATATTATAATATGAAATACTATTTAATAAATATTTCCCGTAATATTTTTTTTATTAAAAAAAAGTATATTAAAAAGTATAAAATTTTAAAAAAATTTTTTTTATAATTAAACAAATTTTTTTTTACTTTATTTTTTAAAATACATTAAACAAAACAAAAAAAACCCCTTTCTTTGGGAGGAATCATATTGGGACTGTAAAAAAAAAGCCCGGATTTATAATTTAAAAATAATAATTTTGGTTTTTATATTAAACAAAAAATATAATTGCAGTAATCCTTAAAACCCTTTTCAATAAAAAAATTTATTTTTAAAAATAAACCAAAATATGAATTTTTTAATTTTTTTTTTATTTAAAAAAAAAAAAAAAAAAAAAAAAAAAAAAAAAAACAATTTGACTACAATAATCCTGTTCCACTGGGAAAAAAGTGTATAATAATAATAAATAAAAATAAAAATAAAAATAGGGAAATTTTTTTTTATATTACAAAAGTATCATTTCAGTTTAACAGTTTTTGTTATTATGTTTTTTATAATAATAAAAAAATTGGTTTTAAATTATTAATTTTATTTAAAATATTTATTTTTTTAAAAAATAAAATTTTTTTAATATTATTTTAAATACCGACTTTTTATGAAAAAATATTGGCAATAATATTTTTGCAAAACAGTTTTTATGGATTTTTTAATTGTAAATTTTAAAAAATTTAAATTTTAATATTTTCCTTTTTTTTTTGCTATAATTAAAAATAAAAACAATATTTTATTTATTTTTTATTATTATTATTTTATATACTAACCTATTTTCAGTACAAAGGGATTAAATTTCATCAGTATCCAAATTTTTTGTGATTTGTTTAATGGATGTTAAATTTAAAAAAGATCAGTATTTTTTTTTTATTTTTTTTTTTTTTTTTTTTTAATTATTTTCTATAATTTTTTTTTTTATTTTTTTTTTTTTTTTTTTTAAAAAATCAGCCCTGAAGAATTTTGAGGGTTTTTTCAGTGAGGTTTTTCAGATTTAGTGACCTCACAGATGATAAAACGTCACTCGAAGAATTAAGAGGTGTTTCCCGCTGATGTTTTTAGAAACACGTTTTCCCCACAAGGTGATTTTTTTAATTTTTTTTTTATTAAATTTAAAACGTCACTCTGAAGACATTAAAAGGAAAAAGGGGAATTTTTTTTGGCTTAGGATGGGTTTTAGATCACGTTGGGGCCTAAAAGAATTTTTTAAAATCACTCTGAAAAATTAAGGGTTGGTTTCAGTCACGGGGATTTCCCCACCGATGATAAAAAGATCAGCTCTGAAAACATTAAGATGTTTCAGATCACGTGAACCCACCCGGGTTATTAAAAAAAATCAGCTCTGGGAAAAACATTAGAGATGTTTTTTTGATCCGTGAACCTCACAGGGTGATAAAAAAAATCACTCTGAAGACATTAAGGGAGGTGTTTCCGATCACTTTATCCTCACAGATGATAAAAAAATTACTCTGAAACAAAGGTGTTTTAAAATCACCGTGAACCCCGATGATAAAACAATCAGCTCTTTAGACATTAGAGGTGGGTTTTGTCACGTTAACCTCACAGAGAAAAACAAACAGCCCTGAAGCCCTTAGGGGTTTCAGTCACGTGAACCTCACAAAATAAAAAAACCAAACAGGGTCTGGAAACATTAAGGGGTTTCAATAAAGTGACCTCACAGATGATAAAACAATCAGCTCTGAAGCCCTTGAGGGGTTTCAATCAAGTTTATCCTCCCCAGATGATAAAAAGAAACCGCCCTTTAAGACATTTTGAGGTTTCAGATCCCGGGGAACCCCCACAGATGTAAAAATCAGGGCCCGAAGGGGCAAATTTGGGGTGTTTCAAAATCACGTGATCCTCACAATGATTAAAAAACACCCTGAAGACATTAGAGGTTTTCGATCCAGTATTTCCCCAAAAGATGAAAAACGTCCGCCCGAAGCCATTTTGGAGTTTTAGATCACGGGCCTCACAGAGGAAAAAAAACCGTTGAAGAATTGAGGGGGTTTCAGACAAGGATCCCCACAGATGATTAAAAAGTCAGCCTGAAGAATTAGAGGTTTTTCAGAAACACGTGAACCCCACAGATTAAAAACCCCAGCTCTGGACATTAGGTGTTCCAGCTGATGTTTTGACACGGGTCCTCACAGATGATAAAAAGATCAGGGTCTGAAGTTTAGGGGTTTCCCGATCAAGTGATCCTCAAGTGATAAAACAGCTCTGAAGAATTAGGGTTTTCAGATTTACCTTTATCCCCAAATGATAAACCTCAGCTTGAAGCATTAGAGGTTTTTTCCAGGGGTTTTACCGTGATCCCACAATGATTAAAAAGATTCCCGGGTCTGAAAAATTAGAGGTTTTCCCGAAACACGTGGGTCCTCACCGATGATTAAAAAAAACGAAGCTCCCGAAGGGAAATTTGAGGGTTTTTTAAACACGTGATCCTCACAGTGATAAAAAAATCAGCTCTGAAGAATTAGAGGTGTTCCCCGATCACGGTTAACAAAGATCCCCCAGAATTTAGTTTTTTTAAAAGGGTCTCTGGTTTAGAGGCCCTGTTTCCAATTTTACTGCTTTCCCACCGATTAAAACCGATTGCTTTTTTTTTAAGCTTTGGGGTTAGACCCCTGTGGTTCTTTAAATGATAAAACCGATCACTTTAAAAAAAATTTTTTTTGGGGGGTTTTAATTCGGTCTCAAACCCGATTTTTATTAAATCCGATTTTACTCCCCCCAAGCATTAAGGTGTTTTCGATTTTTGGATTTTCTGTTTTTTGTCTTTTTTTGCACGGACGCACTTATTTGTTCAGCTCCAGGGAAAGCATCTAAACCAGATTTCTCGGGGGGAAATTTTTAAAAGTTTAAAAGATGGGGGGAAAAAATTTTTAAAAAAGGGGGTTTTAGTTGGTCGATCCCCCCTTTTTAATTTTTTGGTTTTCGGGTTTTTCTGAGGCCTCAGATTAAAAAAGGTTTTTCCAGTGGTAGGGTTTGGGTTTTATTTCCAATTTAAAATTACTGTAACAGTGTTTTGCGGAAAACAACCTCGGAGGTGTTAGTTCTTGTCAAAAACAAAATTTATTTAAAGGCAAGGTTTCGGAAAAATTAAAATAAACCCGGATTTTTAAAAAAAAAAAAAAAAAAAGTAATTTTCAAAAAATTTTTAAAAAAGGGTTTTAGGTTTTGGGGAAAAACAAATCCCCCAAAAACCGAAAAATGTTTTAATTCAGAAAAGGGGTGGGCTTTGGGGGTGTTTTGCCCAAAATAAATTCAAACCAGTATTTTCCCCATTCTCTTTGAAAGGGGGAAAATCATCCAAAAAAGAAAAGAACTTTTTAAAATGCCAGAGTGAAAACCCCAAAATTACCGCTTTTCAAATAAATAAATCTCAAAAAATTTTACAAAACAATCAATCCTACGAAGGCCCGGTTCCTTTTAACAAAACCACATTTAGGTTTTCATAAAAAGGGGGTTTTTGATTTTGAAAAACAACCTCCCTTTTTCCCCAAAACCAAAGAAATTTTCCCACCCGGGGCTTCCCCAGCATGATGGACGGTTTTATGGGTAAAAAGGGGCCCAAAAATAAATTTAAAACAAACAAACCCGGGTTTTGCAAAAAAAACCTGATCTCCCTTTGGGAAAAGGAAAACTGATCACAAACAACAAAAAGTGATTTGCAAATACAAAGGTCGGGAGTGAGGGGAAATCACAGGGGTTTTTGCTTTAAAAATAAAAAAATAAAGGTACAAAATTTTTCACAAAATACAATAAAATCCTCCGAATCGCATTTTTACCTTTGAAAAAATACCCATTTAGGGCTAAAAAGCTGGTTTTTTTGGGTTTTGTAAACCCCTCGCCCTTTTTATAAATTCTTTGGCTTGTTTTTCCCAATGGGTATGTTCCTGCCCCCGGAGGCGGCAGTTTAAAGGCCCGGCAGATCTAGGCCCGGGCGTTCTGGACCCTTTTGGGTTTAGTTTGTGGGGCCCTTTTTTGGATATACATCAAATATTAATCCAGTAGAAATTTTTTTTTTAAATTGTTTTTTAATTAAAAATGCAGCGAGGTTAATGACAAATGGGTTTGAGTCACAATTTTAAATGTAAACAAAAATTTACAAAAAAACTTAAAGGGGAAAAATGTTATCAATTTTAAAACAAAGGGAAAAAAATTGAGAACTTTAAAATTCCTGCTCTTAAATTTAACGGGTTATTGTTTAAACCCTTTCATAACAAATTATATATATAAAATATATAAATATAAAAAATTTTATTTTATATAGGGTCTTTTTTGGCGACAAATAAAAAACCACCCCAAAAGCAAACCCCCTTTTCCATCATTGCTGCTTTATGGGAAGGGCCGGGTGGGGTTTTCAACTCTAAAAAAAAAGAGAGAGCGAGAGAAGAGAGAGAGAGAAAAATAAAAACATTTTTAACCATTAAACGGAAAATAAAATTTAAGTTATTTTTAAAAATTTGCACTGTTGGAGTTTTGGAGAGAGAGCCAAACAGAATATTCTTTTACTGGACCAAATTCCAAAAACTTCAAATGTGAAAGAAACATAAAAAAAATCCCCACCAATTGAATGACCCCCTTCTTTCCTCAATTGTTCGTAAACTTTCTTTTAAAATTCTTCCATTCACTGAAATGTTTTTTCAGAGAACAATCCTTTTTTTTAAAACAGAAATATCAGTAGAAAAATGGGGAAATGGTTTGGTGAAAAAAGAATTCTATTGTACTCTGACCGAAATGAAATCAAACAAAAAAAGGAAAAAATGCTCGCCCCCTGCGGACAATTCCAGGGGGCACCAGGGCATATATGAGGGCCTAGGAAAAACTTTAAATATAATTTTATGTTATGCACTTGAACAAAGTTTTAAAACAGGGTTCCAACATGGTAGCCCCAAACATGTATTTTATTAAAAGGGTTTTTGGGATTGCAGGGCGGGAAACAAAAAAAAATTAAAGGCCCGGGCCCAAAAACCCCCGGGAAAAAAAACCCATCAAGATGAACCATCTGGGGAAGTCAATTCTGTGGTGTTTTTCCCAGCACTTCTAAGAAAAGAAACGGGGGATTCCTGTTTTTCCTCACTTTTGGGGTTTAACATAAAAGCGGGAAGGGGGTTACCTTAGTAACCATTTAAAGGGGTTTCCCCCTTTGGGTTTCCCACCCTTAGGGGACAAACCAGGGGGAAACAAAAACATTTATTATAAGAAATTTACTTTTAAGAAAAAAACAAAAATTTGCAGCATTTTTAAAAGATACAGTAGTACCCCCCAAATGCCCCTAAGCCCCCGGGAAAATTTTAACTAAAGTCCACCATCTTTTTCCCTTCGTGGTGGGGTCATCCACAGAACTCAATGGGGACTGGGACCTTTCAGAGCGGGCGGAAGATTTTCCTTTGGGCCCAAGCTTCTGGCCTCATCACCCCAAAAAGGAAAAACGGGGGAAAAAACCCTTTTCAGACATTAAGAAGGTTTAAATCAAAAAAGAAACTGCATGGGCAAAAAACAAAGGGGCTTTTGGGCCCCCAAGGATGCCACAAATGCCCTAATTGACTCAAAGGTGGGGTTTTAAAACTGTTTAAAGCCCGGTTTATTTTCCCTCTTTTTGTACGGGAAATTAATTTAACTATATTTTTTAGGGTTTGCCAACAATTCATTTGAAGGCTCCACCCAGAAAAGACCCCACTTTCCGAATTAAAGGCAGGGCCATCTGAAAGTTTGCGTGAAAATGATGAGGGGGAAAATCTTTATTTTCTGATGTATCTATTTTTACATGATAAAAGAGGGGTACACACAGACAAATGAAAAAGTGAGAAATTTCCTGTACTTTTTTTTTTTTAAACAACTAACCTCCGGGAAAGGGAAAACCCCCCCACCTGCCCACAATGAAAAAGGGTTTTACTGCAATGAAAAGAGGAAGAAAATTTTTACACAATGTTGACGGGAAATTGTATAAAGTTGACAAAAATTGAGACCTTCCAAAAAGCAGGAAAATTTTCCGTCTTTTTAAAAGGGTTTTGGCGGAGGCAACCCAAAAAGCAGCAAAAAAGGTAACACACAATTTCAAATTGATAAAAAACCATTCCCCACTTTTTAAATTAGGGCACTACTGATATGAAAATTTGGGGTTTTTTTTTAAATTAAAAGATAATAAGTAGCCGAAATTTTTCCCGTAAGGCTTAAAAAACGTAGCCGAAAATAAAATTGTTAAAATGAACATGTAAACCCCATTTATCCTCATGTGTGAACCTAAAAATGGCTCGGTACCTCAATCACCAAATCCAGACTCTTTGCATTGCGTACAGGAGTCAAAAAAAGAAAATCTCTCTCAGGGTTGGCTTCAGATCTATAAGGGTTTTTTGGGTTTAAAAGTAAAACAATTTTTTAAAAAATTCTTTAAAGGAAAAAAAGTAAGCGGGAAATTTGACATTTTAAAATTTTCAGGTTTAAAAACATTACCACACATGAACATCTAGAATATTTAAACAGTAAAATCCTTCACAGGAACAAAGGTCTCGGGCCCATTTGATTTTGGTCCATGTGGACACACCAAAAGCCTTTCATGTCAAAATCCCCCCAAACCCTTAATAAAAAGTTTTGCTTTACGCAGATTACATTTCGGGAACCAATTTTATTTTATGCATCCCTTCACTGGAAATTACAGCCAGGGTTTTTTGGGTGTACCCTTCATTGGGGAATTTACGTACATTTTTCCTCTAGGTTTTTTTCCTTGGTAAAAAAAAAAAAAAAAAAAAAAAAAAACTGAAAGCATGAAAATTTTGAAAGAAACCCAATAATATGAAAAAATACAGTAACAACATACATATTTTTTTAATTTAGGTTTAACTTTTTTTTTTCTAACAGGGTCCCCTAAAATTTTTGTGAGCTGCTTAAATGAATCAATTTGAAGCCCCAACCCCAAGCTAAAAGAAAACAACCAAAGAAAAATATCAAAAAAAAAAAAAACAATCATAAAAAATAAAAAAAGACTAATCCCCTCCTATTTTTAAAAAATTTCCCATTACGCCCTTTAAAACCCCTGTCCTTTTGTAACCCTAGGCCCCAAAACTCTCACGGCGACCCATGGGGGCCCTTCTTTTATAAAAATTTCTCCCCAAAGGGCCGTCTCATGTCCAGAAAAATAGTAAAGCTGGAAAATAAAAAAGTTTTTAGTAAAAGGACAAATTTTCTTGCATTGGGATGGTTTAAAAGATTTTAAATTTAAAAACCAAAAGACTTAAAAAACATGTAGATGAAAAAATTTTCCACTATATCAGGGTTACACGGTGAAAATTAAACAGTGGGGGACATGCACACTGGGGGGTGGGCCTGTCAAATCAAAAGCCAAATATCTTTTAAACATTTCATAAATAAAATCAGTAATAGTTGAGGAATGGCAAACAAATCCCTTTAATTTAAAGTTTACCTTTTGTCCTGGATGGGATTCAATTTTTTTTCCCAGGGTTTACACAGTTTTGAAAGCCGAAGGGGTTTTGTTTGGCTTGGCGCAGTGAAAACTGGTTTGGGGGCCAGTCGGGGGGAGCTCCCTTTGGGGGGGTAAAGGGATGCTGTTTTGGGGCACGGGCTCTGCTGAAACAAAACCCCAAAAATGAAAAAGTTTTCCTTTTCCATGGTCAGCCCCATGTTCAAAAAAGCAAACCCCATCAAATGAAAAATTCAGCACTGATTTTCCTAAGCCTTTTGTCATACAAAAAAACAAAATTAAAGAATTTGACAAGAGAAGAGCGGGAATGAGTCCCTCTTACTTTACCAGTTTTTTACATAAATCCCCTTTAAACCCGTGGAGACCTTCCGGGGGATACGGGTTTCCAAAAATTTTAAAAAATTTTTTTCAAATTGAGCAATAAATGGTGCTTTTAAAACAGAAGGGTCAAAAAAAAAAAAAAAATAATTACCCAACACTCCCCCTTGCCTTTTCATTGTGACATCATTTCCCCAAAAACCCTTTTTGTTTCCTAACGTGTTCATTTTCTCTTTTTAAAGATGGTGTAAAAATTCCTCAAAGGAAAAAAGGGGTTTTTTGGTAAAACCCTGTTTTAAAAAATAATTATTTTTTTTTCATTCTGGAAAACAGCTGTTTTTGCAACTTGGGCTGTTTACTTTTCCACCGTTTTGGGGGCCCTCCCTTCCCCAGGACCTACGGGGGGTCTTTCCCTATTGGGCCTCGTGGGAAACCGGCCCTAAAAAAGCAAATGCTCTGCTAAACCCGTCCCCTGATGGCCTTCAGGGTTGGAATCATTTTTTTTTAAAAATTCAGCCGGGTAGTGAGACCCTTAAATTTCCCCTCTTTGGCCTTTTTGGGTATGTTTTTGGGAAATTGGGGGGCTTTAACCCCCATTCAAAGGGGTTTTAAAGGCAAACTTTCTGGTTTTCTAAGATTCATGTGGGTTTCTAACCCACTCAAAGTCATATATGATAAAAATTTTTCCTTGCTTTTAAAAAAACAACGGGCGGGAAAATCACGTGGGCTTTCTTTCCGAAAGTTACCCCTTTTTTGCTGTACACAATGCCGCATGGGCACATAATTTCAGCCCAACCCCTGGATGGGGGGGAAAAAAAATTGTTTAAAACCAAATAAAAAACCCCTTTATCCGTACAAAAATTTAAAAAAACTGAAAAATTAAAAATCAGATAATTTAAAAAGGGGGGACCTTTGGGAAATTTTTCCACCCAGGGGGAAACCCCTTTAAAATAAAGTAGCACCCACAAAATAAAATAAGGGAAAATGTAGCCCACCTGGAACAGCCCCGATCTTTTTAAAAAAACCGGGCGTAGTCGCCTTGACTTCATTTTTATTTGACAAAATTAAAAAGGGTCAGCTTGTGACCAGACGAATTTTAACCCACACCCTTTCATTTAATTTCCAAACCACCGAACCTATTAAAATTTAAAAAAAAATTAAAAGATGAGGGGGAAAAATGTTTTGAAAAAATGGCAAATAAAAATAGAAAAAACTAAAAATTTTGTTTTCCTTCTGCTGTATATTCCTCTCTTAGGCGGTCCCCTTTTACTGTAATTTTAGAGGGCCTCAGCCCGGTTTTTGGGGGACGGACTTTTTGAAAATTTCCTATTAAGGACCCTTGGTTTTATCTAAATGTTTTTGGACCTATCCATGGTCCCCAAAATTATAACTTGGTGGGAAATGTAAATGGATTTTTTTTTTTTGAACCTTTTAAAAAATTACATCAAAAAAAAAACAAAAAATTTTTAACATAGGGGTTAAAATTTTTCATAGTGGGTAAAAAGTAAACATTTTTTTATCTATGTCCCCTGTTTACTTTGTCTGTTTTTCCAAAAAACAAATTTTCTGTCATTTAAAAAAAAGGGTAAAATATTTAGAAAAATTTTTTGTTGCTTGAATTATTGTAACAAAACCTTTTACCAAACCTTCCAAGAAAGGGGCCCCCAAAAAAATTTGGGGTACAACCTCTCCGTTAAGTTTCTGGGGGGGGGAAAGGTCACTTACTAAAGAAAAAAATTTTTAAAAACATTACCAGAAAACAAAAAGTGTATAGAAAAATTTAAAAACTGTGTGAAAAATCGGGTGGTTTTTTTTGGGTGAAAATTTAAACTAGAAAAAAAATAACCCTTTTCAAGAAAGGGATGTTTCCTAAATGGGAAGGGGCCCCCCCTTAGGGGGGTCCATGAGACAACTGGTGGGTGGTCCCCCCCGGGTTTACGCAGGGAAACATATTTTGTTCTGTAAAAAGCTTCAAAGTGAAGATATCCTGGCATAATGTTCAGTGAGGGAAACTGGGACCCCTGTATCCTTTCCAAATACTCTACCACTCTGCTTTACAGCATTTTGGACCAAGAAAAAAAACATAAATTTAAAGAAAAAACAATTTTGGGCCTACATTTTTAAAAATGTACTTTCCCCACCAAAAAAGGGCTGAATTACAGGGGCTAACTTTAATTAAGATAAAAAATAAACCCGTTAAAATTTTCCCAATGTTTTGGGATAAAGGGGGGAAGGGGTTCCCATCATAAAATTTTGAAGCCATCTTTCCACTCTTGGGGAGCAAAGGAGGCCCCCACTGATGACAAAAATTACAGTAGGGAGAACATCTGGAATTCAAAAATTCAACAAAATCAAAAGTTTTTCCCAAAAAATTGTATGAATTTTTAAAAATATCCCAAATTCCCATACGATTTAAAAATTTTTTTAATAATAATTTATAATAATGAATATACATTTTGAAATTAAACCCTTTAAAAATACTTTAGTTTGGGGAGGATTTTTCCCCCTTTTGTGTAATTTAAGGGCCCCCGGGTCACCAGGGGGACATTGCCAGGGGAGTTTCTGGCACAAAATCCTTCTGGAATTTTTTGGGTTTGTATTTCCCTTTTCCCCCTGATGGAAGCCGAAAAAATTTTAGGGGGAAATACAACAGGGAATTTTTGTTTCTTCAGAAAATACTGGGAAAAAAACCCTGACTTTTAAATTGGGCCCTCTTTTTTGGATACGGGTTTTTTCCCCCCCCCCATCAGCCTTTTCATTGGGTTTTCCTTCCCTGTGATTTAGGGAATTCCCCTTTCCTCAGGTCCGCACTTTTTTGAAAAAATTCACGGTTTTTCAAATAAGTGGGGCCCTATTTGTGTACGCATGACTTTTTTTGGGCCCCATGACAAGGGAAAAGTGCCATGAATTTTTTTTTTTGTCATACGACACAAGACCCCTTTTTAATCAAATGTAATATACACTGTATTGGCCCTAAATAGAGATGTATTTACTGACTGAGGCATTCCCAATTTTTCAGTAAAAAGACAAAGGTACAAAGGGGTTTTGGTTGGCAAGGGTTTGCAGATCAAAACAAACCCTTTTTTAAACCTCACCAAAACCAAAGCCTTTTACCATTTCAGAAGTGTATCTTTCCCCAGTACAGGGAAAAGGGAAAAATTTGGATGAACAGTAGTTATTGGTTAAGGGTACACTGATATCTTTTAACCCCCTCCTCCATGCCAACTCCATGTTCACCTGGCACCAGTGGATTCACCAAAACTGTTATTTTCCCCCCAAACTTATTTTTTAACATTTCGAGGTAACGGGGACAGGAAAAAATTTGGGACGGTTAAATTCCATTCTCCAGATTTGAACATTCCTTTTTTGAAGGGGGGGGGTTGCGTGTGTCCTTTTTTGTTTACTTTTTTTGTTCCTTTCTAGTGCCAAACTTTAAATTTTTTTGTGCAGGGGAAAGGTGGCTATGGGGAAATTTTTTTTTAGTTTTGTCTTAAAAAAGAACCCCTTTGGGATCTGTTCCCCTGGGGTTGAAAGGCAGAGTGGGGGGGTTTATTGCTGGATCTGGCATGGTGGTGGTTTTTTTAAAAGGACTTTGGGGTGGTTTTGGTTGCTTTGTTGGAAATGGGCCAAATTTATCTTTTTTTTGGGGAAAGGGTGGTTCAAAGTCGGAGCTGGGATTGTGCTGGTTATGGCAGGGGTGTTCCCTTTCACGAAGACAAGTGTTTAATAAAAAAGATTTAAATTTAAAAGAAAAATTTACTGGCAGTGGATTTGTGTAAATGGGAACGTGGTCGGCAGTGTAACCCCCATCTGTGAATGGGAACCCTATAATGGTAACCAAAAACATAGAATAGACTATATTTCAATTTTTAAAAATGGGATAACCAAAAAAATTTAAATTTGGTGTTTGGGTTTTTAAAACCAAATTTAGAGAGGTTTTTATTCAAGGGTCAAATGGAAAAAGGGTCATAAATACATTTGCTTTTAAAAGCCAATTTTTTAAATCCAGTTGCATTTCCTGAGGGAATGTTTTTTAAAACTTTACCCTTTATGGGGTCCCGCCGATTTAAATGGCTTTTAAAGGGTTCTGATCTTTCCCCAACTTTGATGGGTGGAACAAAACTGAAACAGAAGGGGGATGAAAGTCCCTTTCAGTTTTGGGCATCTCTTCAATTCGGGCGGTATCTCCTTTTGGGGGGTTTTTTAGCCTTGAAAAAGAGAGAGCCCACTTGTTAGAATTTTTGAGATCATTAAAACCCTAGTGCCCTTTTTTAAAATTGTCCTACCAAAGGGGCCTAAAAAAAACACATGATAACAATGGACTGTATGTGGAGTAGGCCTGCGATTAGGCCAAATTGTAAAAAAGCTATTAAAAAATGCCAAACGCCTCATTAAACATTGCAAAAACAATTCCAAAAAAACCCGGCTAACAAATAGTGAAAAAAAAGGGGTCCCTGCAGTTTAATTATGAAAAAATATTTATACTTTTAAAAATGGTTTAAAAAAACGAATATTAAGCCCTTTTTCACATAAACATTTAAGCTGCAGGTAAACTTTTAAAACCTTACATCAAACCCTGCCGTCATCTGAAAAATTTAATTAAGTGCTGGCTAGATCAATTATAAAACTTTGTCATTAAAACTCAACAAGGATTTATGAAATCATGGCCACGAATTAACGTCATAGTAATTAATAAAACTAGCTCACAAATTCTTAATTTGGTGGGAATTAATTATTAATTCATGTTAGCAGTTCCAATATGTAAACTTCGCACCGTTTAAAAACGTTATAATAAAATTAATTAAATATCGTAACCACCGTCTGATTGCTGTCCACGGTCATCCATCTTTAATTAGTGTTGATCAGTACGGTAGGTGGCGCTGTCACAAAAAAACTAGGGTCCTAGAACTGCGGTCCTGAAACTGCAGCCTTCGGTTGTGCAGGAATACCCTTCTCTGATTTTCTCACAAATGCAGTTGAGCAACTTCCTCTTCCAGAACAGCAGGTGGCGCTGTGGTGATTTTACAGTAGCGCTGAAACACGTTTATGAAAATGAGCAGCGAACAGGTGGGTTTCTGTCTTACTGTATCTATGATTATCCTTTTTGAGGTTTTCACAATGCCACACCTACTTCAATATAAAAAAATCAAAATAAAATACAATAATTTAAAGATATTAATGTGACCAATCAGTGCAAAACAAGCACTGAAACATGTTTATGAAAATGAGCAGCGAACAGGTGAGTTAATGTTTTTATAAACCCTTTTTGAGGGTTTCTTTTTCAAAATGTTGATTATATATATTGGTAGAGCAAGTCACATTAGCACTTATTAGCACTCCACTATCTCTAGACTAGAGCTATAGCTACATCAAACCACAAGGTGTTTTAATTCATTATAAACATTATTAATTATCAAAATCTACTATAATTAGTGATTATGTGTCTTTGTCCATAACAACTTGAATTATAATTCATTTAATTGAAATATGGGTTTAATTTGTCTGTCCAAATTAATATTTTGAGGACAGGCAAGTTAAGAAACATTTTGTTGATTCTTCATATTCATTAATTATTAAATTACATTAACAATAAAGCTGAGTGAATTCCAATGAAGTAAATAAATAAATGGGCTGAGGGTTACTAGTGGACGGTTTAAATAAATAAAACCACAAAAAAATGGTTATTGTAGTTAAACAATGCCAACCACAAATGACCAAATCTGGTTCAAACACCATCGTTTAACTACAGAATTTGTGTGGTTATACAAATGATAATCAATACACCAAAAAACAACACTTTAATTACTGTAATAAAACCATGGTTGGTTTTCGTAAGGTGCATAGTGAAAGTATTTTTTTTATAATGTTTTTTTTCCCCCTTGTTTTATTTTCATGCTCTTAACAGGAAATAAGTAACAGATAGACATGGGGTTCAGTGTGAGAGAGTAAAGGCCTCAATGCATCGTGTTGGCACCATGGGCATCCTCTCCTATCTGAACATGCTCAGGTGTGTTGTTTGGTGCAAATACTCAGTTCCTGGACCCAAAGCACTTGTACACATTGATACAAACCACAAACTGATCCGCTGAGTGTATGTATGTATGTATGTATTGTGTCTGTCTGTCTAATCTAAGCAGTCCTATATCTAGCTAATCTACTGTATGTTAATTATCTGTCTGTCTAATCGACACCAAAGTCTCTTTAAGACAAGTCATGTGCAGCTCCTATCTCTTTGAATGGGGAAACATCAAATTATACAAAACTGTTCACTAGGCTTGCAATTAAATTTCATATTTGAAATCACCAAAGAAATCTGATAACAACTATGTCATAAATGTTGTTTATTTTGTTCAAATAGTGTTATAAAAAGCTTACTATTAAGGGTAGATCAGCCAGTGCGCATGCGCAATTCTGAGAGCACGTCTCAGAGAGCTGACTGTTTCTATAGCAACCAGGATTTCTAATGCCAGTGACTCGCTGACTTTACTGATTAGTGATTGGCTCCTTCATTCAGAAGGCGGGGCTTCCTGTGATTGAGTGGCCATATTAAGCGTTGCATTTTTCCCCATTCAAAACTATACGAGTGACACGTCTTGGGTATTCTAAAGTCTTTGTCGACACGACCAGAATAATTTCTGGAGGATCATGTGACTGGAGTAATGATGCTGAAAATTCAGCTTTGAAATCACAGCAATAAATTACATTTTAACAGATATGCACATAGAAAACATTTTAAATATTAAAAATATATTACAATATTTGCTGTATTTCTTGGATCAAATAAATGCAGGTGAACAGAAAACAGACTTCTTTAAAAACCTAAAAACTATAACGTAACTAGTGCCCTATAGTATCTCCTGCTGTGCATGTCGTCGAATAATCTCACTCCGCAATCTATCTCAAAAACTTTATAATCGCACTGATTTGTTCAATCACTTAAACAAGAAAACTCATATCTATAATCAGATTGGTCTATTGAAATCGCAATACATACATTTATCTCAATGAAAGATAACCCACCGAACTTGATACGAGCTCTTGGTGGCATGTGATGGAATTTTCAAGAAAGTCAATTGAAAATATCATATCTAAAATCACAACATCAAGTCAGGCTTGACCAAACTTTGTTCACTTATCGAGTATCCTGTTTATTTTCCTATAGATCAGCAATAACAATATCTCATCTACAAGCCTTGGCCTTCTTTCCATCAGTCTATCTGAACATTATAGAAGTTAAATGAAACCAGCTAAACCAGCCAATATTATCCACTCAGCTTTAACTTCGTGACTGTGTATTTGTTCCTCTTCAAGTGGTTAACTGAGAGAGAGAGACTAGAGTTATGTGTTATCCTGGGCTCTTCTGTGTCTGGCATGGGATGGCTGCAGTCATCATGGATAACTCAAAACTACATCAACTGTCAAACATCATACTTTAGAGACATCTAATTAAACCTCGATAACAGATATCAAGTACTACTTTAACCAAACAACTACTGTATATATATGTAAATAAAAAATAGACTTATATACAACCACAAATTGAATATATACAAATGTCATAGTTTTGTGACCCAAACTTCAGCCCTTGTGCACACAGTGTGTATTCGTTTTAAAACTGTGTTTTAACAATGAAAATGATCCTCGTCCACACTGGCGCTTTCACTGCTTTCAGAACGTCTCTGTCCCACGACACACCCAAAAAAAACAGGTCACATGACCGTTCAGTCAGGTACAACCATAGATCCTCTTCGAAACAGAAGTTTTATTCGTGTGCTAGTAGTATACTTCTTTTTAAAAAACTAAAAAAATCGAAGTATGCGTTTAGTTTACTTTTATTGTACTTCTCAGAATGGACTTTATGTACTCCTCAAAATAATCCTAAAATGAACATTTAAGTATACTTGACTATACATAAAAAAATTCTAAATATACTTTAATTACTTAGTATACTAATAAAATAAACTTGAAGTATACTACTTTTTGTAAGGGTTATGTATAGACAGGTCAGGCATAAACAAACCAAATGTTACTGCGCATGCAGCTTTGTGGCCCTAACTTACGTCCGGTAGACTTTTCCCACTACAGAATCAGTAACAACAGCTAAGTATCCCTAGAGTAATTCTCTTTGATACGTGCTCTCAGGACTGCGCGGCTCACTGGCTGAATTCTTAACAAGCCTGAAAAATATGCTTTTATAACGCTATTTAAGCAAAAGTAACAACATTTGTGACAGTTGTTGTCAGATTTCTTTGGTGATTTCAAATATGAAATTTAATTTGTAAGCTTGGTGAACAGTTTTGTAGAATTTGATGTTTCCCCTTTCAAAGAGATAGGAGCTGCACTTGGATGCCCGAGAGATGTTTTTCAAGATGGCCCCAGTGACATGACTTGTCTTAAAAGGACTTTGGTATATAGTAAATGCATCATTAGCGCCTGTGTTCTATGGCCGCCTATAAGATGTCGACGCGTCTACATGCTCGAGAGTCTGTCGAATTAGCAAATCATGTCTATGGGTAACAGAGCGGAATTGTGGGCGCCACCTGCCATCATTTACAAAGTCTCCGGTTTGTGACGTTGGACACTGAATATGCAAACTAAAACGTGATCTACAGTGTTTTCAAAGTCTTCAGGTTTTAGGGGTTGAAAACACAAGAGTAGTGTACAAACACAAAGAATACAGTTGTAACCATCAGCAAATAAGTTTTATTTCGCCATAGTTGTAAAAGGTTTATAGCCCTTTCGTAAACAGGGTGCAGGGTAATGTAAACTCATAGTTGTGTGTGGTGTGTGTCTGTTTGATGGTTTACTCATCACATAATTCTAGCACTCAAAGAGTATTGAGCTGAAATTCCAAAAAATGTTACAACTTATTGAGGTTTACTTGGGTGCCGAAAATACAAATCTCTACGCACTGAGTTTAAAGTCCTCTGTAAAGTTCAAATTTAAGGTATGTGTTATCTGAGGTTTGGTCATACCACAGAAGAAAAATGTGCGTTTTTAGCCACCTCACACGCAAAATGTGAATGATAAAACCAAAGGCCGGTAAGTATTACAGAAAAGGAAGACTATCAAAAATGCTCGAAAAACTTACTCGTCCATTTTAGCGTAAGTCTCTAGCTCTCAAACCCGCTGGGCCGCGTCGTCCGCTGGCTGAGCTGAAACCACGCCCACTTTGCGGGGAGAACTGCTTGCAGGTGCGCCACACTCAACTGTCACCGCTGTACAGCGGGGAATGGAATGCGCATAAACAGACTTAATTTGTTCCCAGTGAGACGACGGCACTAGCCGCAGGCAACACTGGTAGGCCACATTTAGTGAAGAATACAGTTCGGACCCAGTAACGTCACAGTAGCACTCCCCAATGGGGGTGTGGCGCACGGCGGAATCTGAATGAGACATGTGCCCTATTTTATATTGTTAGGGGCGGTGGCCCCATGGCAGTCCTCATGCGGGGAAGAAAAAGTTGCAGGCATGCGTCAGTCATTATCCCCCGTGTTTATTTAGCTCCCGCCCGCCAACAACAAAATCCCAGATCACTAAGCAATGGTGAGAAGACTGTTTATGACGTTCCTAAGGTCCACAATTCAAGTGGCTGTAACTGTTCACAGTTTCTAATATGTCTTTTTTGTATATCTGTTTTAGCAAATCATTGCTAACATGTAATTCTTAATGTGGTTATGAATTTTTTTTTTAAAATTAGGCCGTGTACAGGGAACTTTTAAAGGGTTCACCCCCACAAATGATTAATTGAGTAATTAGTTCCCTCACCATTAATTTTCACTCACAAACGCCTTCATAAATACTTTCTTTTTCGTTCTCTGGAATAGTGAAAAAGTATGTTGGTAACCAAACTGTTTTTCAGTGTCATTGGACTTCACCCACTGTACAAGACAAAAATTATAATGGAGAGGTCAAATGGGAACTGAAAACTGACCTTCTTAAATGTATATTCTTTGTTATTCCACCAAATGAAAGGACAGTCAGTTGCAGGTATAATGCACCTAATGAGGGTCTGAGTAAAACAATTTTTTGGGGGTAAAAATATCCTTAATTTGCAGGACTATAACACTATATACAAGTGTTGATTTCGTTGACAAAATTTCTATCATACTAGTCGGCAACTACAGCTTTTTTTACGGACGGACAATCAAAAAAGAGAAAAGAGCGGAGCGATACTGAAATTCCGTACAAGTACATCTTTTTGAATAACATTAACTACTCATGACATCAAATCTATTGTGCTTTTTCCGTCAGAGAATAAGCACGACTGACGACAAATGTTAGGGAGGGACAATTTGGAGAAGAGACTTCATTCAGAACGAACGAATCTTGCTGTGTGGTTTGGAGGTTAGATGCTTCCAATGAAAACGGCGGGCCATAAGCTAATATACACTTGCTGCCCATCGCATACACGTTTAATCTAAATGTCAATATGTTGGAGGAAGAGAGCAGCGCAGGACAGTATGGAATATATTATCAGTACATCTGTGAATTACAGTTCACACAGTGGATATTTAGGAAATGCGAGCGAAGTGTACTCTTTCTGCATTGCATGAACTAGCGAATTTACCCACACACTGATTTTGTTGAAATGTCCGTTCTGTTATGAGTATTCATGTAAACCCCATTTGATTATGTCGTAATTGTGAAGATTATCAGGTAGGGATCGAACTCGTGTATCACAGTACAATTTCAATCCAATTCAAGAGCTGTGCAGTCGGCTGTTTTTAAAGGGACAGCCATTTTGCCTAATATATAGTTGTCAGTTGTACAGCTATGTCATTAAGACACGGCTTTTTTACACCTCGGTGGGGCCATGTAGTCGATGTCCCGTGCCAGTTGCTTTAAATTAGCGGGATCTATCCGGGCGGGGCTAATGGGACGCTTTGTGCTATAACATTTTAGTCTTTAAGACGCTTTTTTGCGTGATTTGCATCTGTCAAAACTCTAAGATTGGACAGTCCATTTACTCTTATTCCTCGTACATCATTAAGAATAAGAGGGATTCATAAAGGTTTCCTAAGTGTACATAGACTTAGCTCCTCATTATTTAAAGAGGAGGTGGAGAGGTCCTCCAAACCTAGTTAGGAGAACCAAGAATGGCTGCACTAGATGGAAGGAGACCAGCGCTATTCCAATGAAGATTCTGATATACTACGTGTTATATGATGCATAGAGTTGTATAAAACGATATAAAACTGGTCTACTGGTCATCGATACGCACATCGTACCATTCATGGGGATCCATACACTATGCTAGGCCTTCCTGCAACAAGAAGCTACAGAAATCGTAATAACTTTCTTCCACTCATAGCAACCTTCATGAACTAGCTGGACAGAAATTGAAAGTACTTCCTATACGCCCCATGACCAAACACCCAACTAGAGAGGATGACACAACCAAGTAAGGAAGGCGTCTTCACACACTAGCGGACACAACAAGCCATAGTATGGCACTTCTAACCTAGCCAGACAAACACCCGAAACAGTGTGTCCGCCAAACAGGGGATGCATGGTGTGGATGTTTTTTTAAAACAAGTTATGGACCATACATTTCGGATATTAACCATCAAACTACGAGTGAACATGGTATTGACCAGTGATGCCAACTGATTTCACTCTGAAGCAGCTAAAACAATCCGCTAAATTAAATCCAGCCTGCTACGATAATGTCTAGTATACTAATATAATATAACATCAAGACCACCGATTAACAGATCACGTAGGGAGAGTCTCGGAAATGGCGAACTAAAGGTGTCTAGGATCATATGAAAGTTTGATTGCTCTTAGGCTTTTGAAAACTAACCAAAAAAGACAAATCTCAAAAACGGTCACACGGGTAGTCACATAAACTGGCAAACACTGACATTGACATAACAAACTAAAATGATCACACAGTTATTATAAAGAAAAAAAAGCGGAAAAAGGCACCAGCACCTAGCATGGAATTGTTGAAATTTATCACTGGTCAGCATAGTAGTGTGTAACATAGATCTAAGTGAACAAAAAACCATCCTGCAAAGTTTGAATACTATGACAGTGCACCGTATATAAAGTTATTGTCTGTGTAATCAACTGGTCTGTTTCAGTAAATGAGTCGACTCGAGTCAATTTTATGAATCGTTTAGTTAGAACGAACCACGAAGCTTCTTTTCTGATGACTAGATGATCGCACAACTTGTTCAAAGTTTATTTGAATACGATACGCCCACTTATTGAGCTCCAAAGGACGCCAGGTGAAACACTGAGGAAAACATCATGGCGACGAGGGGACGCGCGTAGTGCCATCTGAAGTGCGAAGCCACATCAAGGAGAGTGCTAAGCAAACTAATTTTTCATCTGCCCAAGTGATGACGTTTGAAGACTAAGTGGCCACAATTCCTATAGACAAACTGTACCACAGAAGGGGGGGGTAGTTAGTCCGAGCCTTGTGCTTTGTTCACGCCAATTTTGAAGACGATGCCCTTTAAAAACCAACCTTATATTGCAACTCAAAACTTGGATGTCGCGAGGAGCCGGCCTGATACTTGAAGGAAGGTTCAGTTTCCAGTGCTCTTATTATTTCGCATCAGCTTCACTCCTCCGTTATCACAACCATGTAAAGTGTTATTAGTGCCCGAGCAGAGAACCGATGGTGTGGGGATGAACCCCTTGTATCTGCTTTGTTTGCTTAATTAGGCCCGAGCACCGATAGTGTGAGGACCCTATTGGAAGTGCTTTGGGTTTATTAGGGCCGGCGAGCAGCCGTGAATGGTGGCGAGGACCCTCTTGAATGCTGCTGTTTTATTATTAGGGCCGTTGAGCACCGATGGTGTGGAGGACCCTCGTGTATCTGCTTCCGTTTATTATTAGTAGGCTCAAGCGCTGGAGGTGCGAGGAGCCCTTATTGTTTTTCCTTAGATTATTTTAGGTCTCAAGCCCGAAGGGGGTGCGAAGGGCCCTATTGTTTTTTCTAAGGATTATTCTGATTATTATTTATTATTTTTTATTTATTTTTTTTAAACCTTCCGGGGGTTAGGTTGGAGGCCTACTGAACATACTCAAAAACTCTTGAAAATTGGCACACACATTGGATCCCTGGCGGCCATCCCCAGGCGCCGCAAGAGGTGGGACCAGGGCGGTGGCACAGGGGCTCTAAACGGCGCGCCCTTACCCTGCAACACAGTCAGAAATCCTTGAAAGCCATAGCTCACACATACTTGCATGTATTTATCTCAAACTCTGTTACACTTATAGATCTCATTAAGCCGAACAACCTTTTCGCCTCCTATGAAAAAGCTCCGCCCAACAGGAAGTCATCTATTCATGCTGTTTCAAAAAAGCATGCTCTGGAATTTGCAATACTCCTCTGAGGTTTTTTCCACCCGTTCTCCACGAAACTCGGGTGAATCATGATTCTCAATACATTGGGGATGAAAATTGCCAGGGGATTTT
>NC_056575.1:27680168-27685535 GCF_018340385.1 Cyprinus carpio | reverse complement strand
GTGACTTAAACTTCACTTCTTAATATACCACAGACTCTGCGTAAACTCCAGGTGAGACGTGACTTACAATGATATAGACAGGTAGTGTTATGACAGTGTGCAGAACCAACAACAGATTATTAGCTGTTTAAATGCCAGCAGAATTGCAGGGGCAGCTTCAAAATGCATTAGGTAAAAGAAATATCTGTAGACTAATCAGATGCAAATGTCATGTAGAAATTGTTAAATGGACAGTTTTCAGTGAAGGAAGGATTTGTCTTTGTTGGATTTTTAAACAGAATTAGATTACATTGGACAATGCTTGAATTAATACTCATTTTTTTGTATACTTATTTGAATTGAACTACCTTTTTAGAAAACTTGATTTGTAACAATTTTGGAATGATAAAATTATTAAAAGATTTACAATTTAAAAATATTCTCTTTTATTTTATTTTTATTTTTTTTCTACAGACCAGGTATTACAGAAAACTGAAATGGTAGACCAAAGAAGACCTCTGTGTCCTGGTATGTTGTGTGAAGTAAAAATGTTGTTTCCTTATTCATCCAGTTGTGAATCCACAAAAAAGTATGGTAACGTTATAATAAATGTAATTATTAAATCATCAACAAACATTATATAATATAACAGTTCATTAGTCAATATGTATTGAAAAATAGTATGTGATAATGTGCTTGTAAATGTTTACTAATGAACTAATTGAACATTACATAATGTTAAATAAATCATTAGTTCATGTACATGTATATATTTTATAAAAATATTTAAATGATTTTATCAGAATTTATACACTGATTAACAGCTTAAATCAATTTATACACACCAGATAACTGCAGACTCGAGTCGCATCTTTATAGACAAAAGACTCCAAACTAAACTACACCAAACTCAACGTAAAAAAGGGAACCGCATTATTCAAGCCCTTTCAACTGTGAGCATGTTTTGACCACATTCACGTTCACGTTCCTGGATTAACATCCTTGTTCGTTCCGTTCCTGGATTAAGCATCTTGTGGTCTGGGGCGTATTCCATCAACAAATCAGAATTGAGATAACTTTTCAGAAATGTCTAAGAATAAATTATATTTTATTATACTTTACCCTTGTTAATTTCCCTCTGATTTTAAGAATAAATTATGGGTTAGGTTATGTTTAGGGGTAGGGATTGGTTTAGTCTGTATTTTTGGACAGTAATGTTGATCCAGGAACATGTCTTACTTGGCAAAATCACGGTGACCTCATTTAAAGCCCGCGCGCTATCTTAAAACAACACGGACATGCGCTGGACTACATTCACAAAAACACACTATATATTTTAGCAACAACAAAATCGCTCAAAATCAAAGATTACTTTCACTAAAACACAGTAGAAAACAACAATGCTGCAATTACTCTGATTAGCTATTCAAACCAGATGTGACATTTCTGATCTACATTTAGCATTATTAACATGTAGGTCTAATTATAATTGGGGAAAATTGTAGTTAAATGGCTAGGGTGCAACTTAAACTTTGTGGGGAACATTAGCCAAGCAGATGGCTGAGTTGCAACTATCACCTCTTAGAATCGGTATAGCTAATTATCTTGCTTTTCTGCTACCAGATGACGCAACGATTTTTTTGATTACTTGTAGCTCCAAATTTTAATTTCTTGTAGAGCTATACACTAGCTTTTAGAGGCATTTAGATTCACCCCAAAGGCTAGACAATTATACTGATGTTATTACTCACCCTTACAAAGCATCTATAACGACGTGTGTGAGTTTCTTCCATTTTTAAATGGGTCCAATCAAGGCATTATCATATTAAAATGTTGTCGCCGGAGAGTGGCCCCCGTCCCAAGCCTTTCAATGGGGAGTCCGCGCGCGGAAAATGAAATTGCATTTGGTAATCACAAGTCATATATCAGAAGACATGATTAAGAGAATAAAGTAGCGCGCAGCTTTAATAAAACATCTCTGCAACACAGGCTCAGGGGGGATGATAAACAGGCTATCCTCGTGATCAAAATCACATGCACTATTTTATGGAATATATATCCAACTTATCAAGCATACTGAAGATTGTCTTCACTATCTACTGACTGTTCATACGCGGAAGACCAGATGGAGGACCTCGAAGATGATTGGCGTTAGTAGTCGATAAGTATTGAGCGAAACGCAGCGACAAAAACAAAAACAACGCCGTGGTCCAAAGAAGTAGAAGCACCAAACAATGAGTATCTTATTAAAGAAAAATGTCTGAAAGATTTTGATCCAACAATCAGATACTGATTTTTCCTTTGCTAAAGTGAGGAAACTTTGCTTCCTTTGGTCTAATAAACAAACTTGCAAGACTAACATAACTGTATCTTGCCTACTTCATCCTCCTGTACCATCTATCCCGTACCCACAAAAAATCAAAACAGGAATCACCAAGCACCTTTTTTTTTTTTTTTTTTTACAAAGCAGATCATAGATCATATATTTTATCTATAGACTAACAGCTTCGTAAAATGGAAGATTTCAATACATGATGATTCTGAATGTGATTTTTTTTAATGAGCCATTAAATGACTTCAGACTTGACTCGGACTCCAGATTAAAGACTTGTGAACATCTGATAGACACACACACATATGTATTATATATTGTAATTATAATTGTAAAAACTTTATTGTCCCCCTAGGGGCAATTTGATCTGCAGCATGATAGATTTCACCACATACAAGACAGACAAATGCACAACATTAATAGCACATTAAAAAGATCGAAAAACTTCCTATTTGGATTAAGCAAATTGATAGCACTACATGGAACAAATGAAAAATTAAAATCTGTTTGTCTAGTTTAGCTAGAGGGACCCTATACAAGGATCCTGAGGGGAGGCTCTGAAATGAATCATAAAGAGAGATGTATAATATGCATAATCAAATAAATTCCAGTAAATATTTGATGTTGTGTCAAGAAGACTGATCCTCACCTACAAATTGTTTTATGTAGTAATTTTATATCTATATACAACACACTATATTAAAGGCACAGCTTAATGTGATATATATTATAATGGGTTTATGCAAAGATTGTTTTAAGCTCACTCAAAGGGATAGTTCACCCAAAAAACTAAATTTGCTCTTAATTTAGGCACCCTCGGGCCAAGATGTGACAGTGAAGATTTTTTTTAGCTGAAACCGTGGTCCTTGATCACTCATAAAATGCAAGTCAGTCACTGCCTGTTTTTGAGAATAAATATATAAATAAGCATATCAAGAAACACAAAATGGTAACACTTTAGAATAGGGAACACATATTCAGAGTTTTCCCTCAATAAACTCCTAATTTGCTGCATATTAATAGTTAGTAAGGTAGTTGTTAACTTTAGATATGGAGTGGATTAAGAGATCTAAAATATGGTCATGCAGAATAATACATTAATATGATCTTTATAAGTACTAATAAACAGCCAATATGCTATTAATATGCATGATAATAAGCAACTAGTTAGTAGTCATAATCGGTCCTTAAAATAAAGTGATACCCACAAAATGAATACCCATGGCTCTGGGTGATATATTGAGGTCTTTTTAAGCACAACAATTGGTCTGTGCAAGAAATTGAATGTTATTAAACAGAATCATCAATAAAAAACTAAATAAACTACAACCCACATAAACACTCAACAAAATTTTCAGAAAAATACAAATAAATTAAACACAAAAAAAATAAAACTTATAGCGTACGTCGCGGGGACGTCTGTGCGATGTATGCGTTTGCATCTGGGAGACGTATTTTTTAGGGCGTTTGCTCATCTGGAATACGTCGCATAGACGTCCTTTTCCGATGTTCCAGCGACATCCGGTAGACGTACTACAGACGTTTAATATTAGAATGTTACGTCTATTAGACATCTGATTTACATAGCATAGACGTCGTTCTTAATTATACGATTTTAGATCGCCTTTCATATTTACCGTTATTGATAACAGCTTTCTTTGAAGTTACACTGATTATGCATGCGCTTCACACATATGTGATAAGTATGATAACTAAACCCAAGTATTTTCCACTCAGAATGAAAGAACACAACATGCTGTTGAATGATTTGTATCATTTTATTAACGGTGAATGAAAATAAGAAACAACAAAAAATATTATTATTATTATTTTAATCCTGAAACAAACAAACAACAAAAAAGCAAGTTGATTAACAAGGCATTCTCCCTGGGGCCAAGCGATAATCCTTAATCATGTTTTTTCAGCCTCTGCTTCAGCTATGCACGAAGCACGGATTCTTCATAGCTGCTCCTGCATGTTAAAAGGTAAAACTTGAATAAGTTTAATAAATAAACTTTTTCACTTACTGGTTAATTAAATCCTCAAAATATGTTTGTTTTTAACTGGGATCTTATGAATTTAGACAATGATAAGCAAAGTATAAAAAAATGTTTGCAACACCCGTCCTTCCCTAAAGCTATAATGTCTGTCAGTATCAATTAAATTATTCATTATTCAGTTAGTCATGTAAGATAAATGCATGCCGATCCAAATCCATTTAAGAATTATACATTAACTGCGCAAAATAATGTTAAATAAGACATTTATTTCATCTTATACGTCTGTTTAATTGTTCATATGATCCCGAGTCGAGTTACTAGCTGAGAATGATTAGCCCAGCATTAAAATCTAATTAATATAGATAATTGATGTGCAGTTAATGCTTGTCGACTGTTTTTAATGTCAGTCAGCGTTTTAGGATGTAATATAACATACAAGTAGGAAGTTTAATGTCTGTGCTTTCTATTTGATTGGTCACTGTTCTTTTCCAGTGGTGCTGAAATTCTGCTTCAGTCATAAAAACTTTAAACTGCTATTGTCTCTCGTGTAATCGGTTTCAGGTTCTTTTAGAATTATAAATTAATACGTGGAGACACAGCCTGAGTTGAATATTAATAATTTTATATTAAGTCTACTTCAAAAAACTGGGCTGGTCAGATTCAAGGAATCGACTCTTTTGGAGTCGACTCATCATCAGTACTGCGCATGTGCTTACAAAGATCATCACATCCCGCCGCGGGAAAATTGAGCTACGTAGCCTGATTCATTGTCATTAATATGTGTGGTGTATGTTTGATTTTATATAAGTAATTAAACAGATAATAAGTAACTTAACATTGACGATGTGTTTCTGGTGGTTTCGGTCAAGTCGCGGTAACGCTGATTTTGGGGTTCAGTCAGAGTTTCTTCATCACTTACCTAACTGTTAATGTTAAACCAAAGTTTCAATTTCAAAACGCGCTTGTGTGTATGAAACAACGTTTTACACTGTCAACGCCCATTATCTGCTGTAGGGCACATGGAGATATTTATGTTTATTAGGCTATCTGGATCAC
>NC_056575.1:27675679-27679481 GCF_018340385.1 Cyprinus carpio | reverse complement strand
TTTTTTGAGATAGGAATTTTGGGTTTTCATGAGCTGTATGCCAAAATCATCAGTATTAAGACAGTAAAAGACCTGAAATATTTCAGTTGGTGTGCAATGAATCTAAAATATATAAAAGTTGAATTTTATCATTACATTATGGAAAATAATGAACTTTTATCACAATATGCTAATTTTTTGAGAAGGACCTGTATACCTGTGGTTATGTTATGGGCACACAATTGGCCCCATTGGGGGCCCACTCAGATTTGTGTGGGCCAGCCCACACTCAATCCACACTTTTGGGCTGTCCCACTCGGGCCCCACATGGGCACCATAGTGTGGGGCCCACACGTGCCCCGCATTTCACGCCGGTATTGGGGCCCACAGTGGGCTGCCCACGCGGTCAAGATTTTTTGCCCAGAGTGGGCCCACGCGGGCCTGGAAGGGGCATGTTTGCTGGGTTAATATGCAGCCATGAATGAGCGTATGTTGGGAATAAAAGCGCTGAATTAAATTCTCTCTCTGTTGTCTATGCTCATCGTTAGTCTCGTGAAGTCAGAGTCACGCAGATAATCCGTCAAGATCCTCTCCCAATAAAGACGTAACTTTGCATGAGTTAAATCAGCGGTTCTGAATTCCAGTCTTTGCACTCCCCAGCTCTGCATAATTTTTTGCATGTCTCTCTTTGTTAACACACCTGATTCAGATAATCAGCTCGTTAGAAGTGAGCTCTGTGCATGACATTGACATGCTCCCTACTCCCTGTCTGAAGTGATAAGAGAAACGTACAAAATGTGCAGAGCAGTGGGCGCGAGGACTGGAATTGAGAACCGGGAAACTTTCGCGGGAAAGAAAAAAAAAAAGCACTGAATTTGTCAAAATTTCTCTCTGCTGTTAGTAAATTTGCTCCATCATTAGTCTCGTGATGCCACTGTTCATATTGCTTTGGTTTGCATCCTGGTTGATGCTCGATGAAATGCTCAAGCGCGCAGGCGACCCGAGTTATAACCTTGTTAACTGAATTCACTTGTTTTCAAAACACCCTACAATTGTATAACATTTACTAGATAACCAGTATTTTTGCATAAAAAAACATCTAAATAAATACAACTCTATGGAAAATTAATTATTTATTATTGATTTGCGAGGCGATCCACAGTTTATTGTATATAATGATAGTTCTGTGTAACTACATAGATAAACTGTGCTGTCAGCAGGCATTTCATAATTTAGAAGGACAAAAAATTATTAATAATTTTGATATAACATTCCAGTTGAGAAATGCAATAAAATACGATGTCTTGTTTGTTATATATTCCAATATTCCAGAGAATATTATTCAGTGAATTAACATTATCCAGTGAATCATTCCTGACTCTGTAGCTATTAAAACAGCTTAAACCTACTAAAACGGTAGTTTAAATGAAGTTGATATGAATCCTGTCCTTATTTATTTCTCCATTTGAAAACATTAGACATTCTACATTTATTTTGCTCATCGTTAATATTAGTGTTGTTAAGCTAAGTTGATGCTTTTATGAATAATATGCCTCATCCTACTTTCCATGCTCCAGGAAATCCTTCTCACTTTTCAGCCTGAAAAGACTGCTCTTCAGCCATGCTTTAGCCCTGTATATTTTGTATAGAGTAATAGCCAATTTCAAAAATGTTTTATAGATACTAAAATTTCACTTCTTTTTCCTATCGCCTAATAAATATCACTTTTTTTTCACTTCCTTATTTAGCCACTTGGAATTTTTCCATATTTAATAATTGGTATCGGTAATAAAAAAATCAATATCGGTCGATCACTAGTACAGTGCTCTCTGATGAACTGATGTTCTTGTTCTGTGATGGCTGTCATCCTGAACTTGGACAAGATAGTGTTCAGCAATCTCACAGATTTAAATGTAATTAGAGCTTAAGCAACAAAAGTAATGGGACGGGTCTCCAGCCTTTTGACTTACAGGCTATTTACACTAATTACGCTCACAAATGTCTGCTTGGGCCACACAAAATTACACATTACGAGTATCTGGTAACAGCTGTAGTGCGTTTTGCTGGACTCGCTGTTTTCGTTTTTCCATCACATATCAGATCAGAAAGGCATTTACTTTCAAAGTAGACAATATTTGAAAAGTGGAAATAATGTTCATAACGAGAGTTAAATAATGAAGTATATCAGGGTTATAGATGTATGGAGGGCTTTATTGACCCAATAGTGGCATCCATGTAATATTTTACTAAATATAAGAATTGCATCCTGTTAATATACAACAAAAACAAAGGTACAGCTTTTTGTTCTGTGTTCGGTTCCCAGCGAACTGGAAATTATAATCCAGTCTTTGGATCGATGTGATAGAGTTTTTCAAGCTGAACTCCTGCGCAGATTCCTGTTTGATTCTGTTTGCAGGGCTACAGCCAGGGATCTGTCTGATCAGTGATTCATCAGCAACGCGTTCCGGGCCCGCTTTCAGACACGTTGCCGTCACTTTCTGTTTCGCTCAATCACGCTTCACGTTTTGTCGCATGGTTATCACAGTTGAAGTGAGTGCGTGTTCTTTTTGTCCCTTTTAAAAACGGTTCAGAAACATTCCACGAGCAACAGAAATTTCCGGCGATTAGCAGGAGGCTGCATCTTGAGTTTGAACGTTGTTTGTACCAGCACTGCAATCAAATACTCACGGCACGGGTACAATGGCCGCGTGCAGCTCTTTGCTGTTTTTGGCGCATCGCGGGAAGTTAAAAAAAATACTGGTACCGAAGTGATTACAGACTGAAAAAGGCTGCTGGTTTGGAGTGCTCTTTAATACCCCGGTGCGCGCGCATTATTGAACTGTAGAAGGTGTGGAAGAGACTCTGCGTGAAACCCTCCCCTCTGGGTTCTTCGCGGTGGGCGGGGCCTATCATGGCCCTCCTCGGTAATACGGGACCTCAGCTGGCCCTCTGGAGAAAACCGCGTTGTCCTGAGTCATGTCATGTGTTCTCGAACAACTCAGCGAGCACTTTGACAACATGGACATTGCATGTGTATGCCTTTTGGCCCCATCTGTTGTAAGACAAAATTTCTTACTGTCAGAAGTGACTGCAAGTGACATCTGAAATCGGGTAAATTTACTGCTGTATGAACTGTGGAAATCGACGAGTTACTGTTTGTTATTACATTTTACATTTATAGTTGTATTCCTACTTTATGAGTCAAAATCATTTATCCAAAATGGGTTAAGGGGAACGCATTATGATTCATCTTACACAGCGCAATAGACGCGAGATTAACAATGCCATTGATGATAATAGTTTTCAAATTATTCGCTGCTCCATAAATACCAATACTAATAGACAGAAAAGAAAAGTATATATATATATGTGTATGTATATATATATATATGTATATATGTCTAATAACATGTATAGGATGCAGATCAGATATGTAGTGATGAGTGAGCTTCCCAGCATTTTCCGTTTCCGATGAACAAAAATTGTTCATTTTCATTTTTAAGTAAGGCAAGAATCAATCAATAGACTATTATAAACAAAAAAAAAAAAAAAAAAATCCCAAAAATACTATCACAAATGATAAAAAAAAAGAAAAAAAAAAAAAAAATTCAAACCAAGCAAATTATATCACAACCGTTGTGCTAAAAATTGGGTTCTTTTAGGGCTTTTTGTACATGCAGGTTGTATTGTAAACAAAAAACAAAACAGAAACAAAACCCAAACATCCTGAACCATTAGGCCACGACTTCACAAAACTTTAACCTGTTAACCAGACCCCCCATTTTCAGCGGAAAGTGCTCTACCTAACTCATAATTGCAATAG
>NC_056575.1:27673523-27675576 GCF_018340385.1 Cyprinus carpio | reverse complement strand
AATATTTACCAACTGTATTGAAGGGTTCTACAAACTATTTTAGTCATTAAACATACCACTGCACAGTTTTTCAAATATAAAACATAGACAGAATCTTAGACATCATATAAGTGATTTGTTTGAGCACTAGAAAAATACAATAGGAATAATTTGAGTAATAAAAATAAATAAGAAAAATAAAAAAGATTTAACTATGTATGCCAATTACAGAACATCCTGAGATTGCTAGAAATGCAGCATTTACAAAAATTTCTGTCGACACGAGAATTCAAATAAACAATCTTCCACCTATCTTTCACTTTTTTTTGGTGGATCGTCTCATTCTGTTTGTGACACTGTACGCTACAAAACCATGCTGTTTTTTACTACCAAGACACAGTTTTCTGAGCGAGTTATTCCATAACTGACACAAACAATACTGTCCCTGAAGGACAGAAATGTAAACAAAGGAATTATCATCCATATTACATTAACGTTATTGCTTCTTTGGACTAAACGTTCTCTATGAGATGTCATTCAGTGGACCCTTACCTTCCTAACTAAACCGGGATTTACAGCTGTGGATGTGTTCATGACTCGTTATTACGACGAATCTGGTATGTACTGCGTTTTCATTCTTTATGTTTTGATGTGTACTGCTTATACAAATGTAGCAAATACATTCTTTATAAGCTTTCCATTGAAAAACAGTGATCTGTCGTTGATGCTTGAGGCTTTGATCTTTATAATGATATATAGTTTGTCAAGATTAATTTTTTCTCATTTCATTTAATCTATTCGTAAACATTGACACGTGCAAACAAAGAGTTCAGTGCGCCCGCGTCCAGGTGCAGGTTAACAGGTTTTAAACAAATAAGGTGCTTTTTACAGCAGTGGTCCTTTAACATTATAGCAATATTTGTCACTGCCAGGACATTAACTTTTTATTATTACATTAATGTAATTAAATAAAATATAAAACAAGAAAAAAAACAATTCAAGCACATAAACCATTTATATAAAATATTTTATAGTTTGTTATAGAAAAACAAGTTATGCTCAGAGTCCAGAGCCTCAATCATAACATTATAACAGGCACCTTCCTATTAGAGACCTGCACGATCGCGGGACCCACTGCAGCAGAGTGCGGTGCGGGACAACACTTGATGGGCGGGTAGAGGCTTCATGTGCTATCAGAAACTTTCCAACTTATAAAGTCATGATTATGAGCTTGTTGCATTCTTTTCTGTTAAAAATAACAGTGGACAGTGGTTTGTGAATGTTGATGCTTATCCTAAATAATTTGATCGGGAGCATCCTCTCCTGTGACCCATGATTTGTCTGTATGTGTATTCAGAGCCAGTGAACAACAGACTTTAATAATAATAAAAAACTGCGTTAACGTGCAATAAAATAATTGTCGGCATTAATCAATTAATGTGTTAATGCAATAATAACACGTTAACTTGCCCAGCCTACTTATTCGTTTTTTGCATAACAATGTAATTAACTGCGATTAATCGCAGACAATAATGTGATTAATCACGGTAAAAAAAAAAAAAATTTAATCATAACATATTTATTGATTTTTTTTATCATTCAAAAAATCAATTAATCAATTCAACAGATTATATACGTTTTCACATTTTTTACATATTAGGTAAATAAAAAACAGTAAATAAAGAAATAAGTAAATAAAAACACATCTTGAAAGAGATCCCATACTAATTTAATACAGCTTTTCTGTAGTTACAATATAGTTTATTAAATGCTATGATGAATGTTTTATTTTATAATGTCAGAAACTCTCCTGAATCTCATGTCAGTCTTGTGAGGAATCGATTATATTCATGATACAAACATCAATTCAATTCTGATTCTGAAGTTCATTTCTCATTGTGTTTTCTTATTTATGCTCAAAAACAGTAGAAAAAAATCAATGATGTATTTTTCACAAACATGATTCACGAAGAACTTTTCAACTGAAAGAACATTTTGATAGAAATAATACAAATGGTTGATGTGACACTAATATAAAAACAAATGTAGATAAACACACACAACACACACTCTC
>NC_056575.1:27660540-27672819 GCF_018340385.1 Cyprinus carpio | reverse complement strand
TGGATGAGGCTCATTGTGTCAGAGACGCTGTAGAAAGACAGAGTTCCTGCACTGTGATCCACATACACTCCTATTCTCCTGACATCATCATACACTCCTGTTCTCCTGCTGACGGACTCTACAGGGAGATCAGTCTGTATGTTATTGTGTCTGAATGAGTAACTGGAGGGAAAGCAGATCAAACTCCAGGACTGATCATTGTGTCCAAACCAACACTCATCACCGTCTCCCTTCCTGCTGATGTTCTTATATGACACTGATATACACACATAATCTCCACTCCACTCAATCTCCCAGTAACAGCTTCCACACACACTCTCTCTACACAACACCTGAGGATCATAATCAAATCTGTCTGGATGATCAGGATATGACTGATCCTCTCCCACACGTGTCACCTTTCTGTTCGAGTGTTTGTCGTGTTTAGCAGTATTTGCTGTGTTTGGATCCAGTGTGAGAAAACAGGCATCTAAACACAAGAACAGAGACATTAATAACAACAACAAACACTACAGCTGTGTGTGTGTGTGAGAGAGAGAAAGAGAGAGAGAGAGAGAGAGAGTCTTTTCAGGTCATTAGACTGTTTTTCTTATTATTTAGACAATTTAATAATCAAAAGAATAGGTAGGTAGGTAGGTAGACAACCAGAATGGGTAATATCGCCGCAGGGCCGCGGCATTAACTGAAAGTCAGTTAATATATATATATATACACGGATTAAAAATTTTATATTTTCATTCTGGTTTGCTCTTAGCAAAAAAAGAAAAAAAAAATCCTTCAAGTTCCATATGCGGAGCGAAATAAGAACGGTCCAGCATTAAGAAATAATTCTTATTAACTGCTATTGTTCTTGTTTTTTAAAACTGTTTCCAATTATGCCTTAACTGTGTGAGCAAAAATTGAGTATGTTCTATATCAACTGTTTTATGCGCTGGCGCCTCACGCGCACATATTCATTGGAAACAGCGGCACCGTGCAGTTCAGCATGAGCAGCGATCCTCTGTGGCATATTTTTTCTCATTAAGATATTTTTCCGTCGATACTGAAACAGGCGTGAACTACAAAGCCTATTTTACCTAATAAATAATAGTTTTGCTTCAAATAGGCAACATCACGAATATGGAAACATTTGGATGTGTCCAGAATGAGAGAGGTAAGCCCAACTTTACCTTACATTTCGCTTTTTGTTTATTTGTTTATAGCGAAGCCTATATTATTATATACTGCAATTTTATTTATCCATTAGAATTATATATAGGCATACATTGTTTTAATTATTTTTCTGTTCTGATAGTTAAATTTAAAGGATTTGTTATAAAGCGAGGGAAACTAAAATATCCTATAGTGTTTATAATGTTGATACATTATAACATTATTAGGCCTGCCGTTATTATTTCTGAAAGTAATAAATGTGACGTACATGACTTATCTTTTTTCCCTCTCAAAAACTTAATTTATTTTAGTGTTTTTAAAAACATGAAGCAAATGAAAATAGGCAATTAATCGGTTAAAATTTGTTACTGTAGGTTAACAAATTCATTGTTAAAATTTCTACAGTGGGTTAACAAATTTACATTAGCCTATAGTGTTCTTATGCTTGGCTTCAGATAGCAACAGAGTCCGGCCCTAATATATGTCGTTAACTTGTATATACTGTATATCCACACTCAGGTTAGGAGTGACCCCGGTCAGAGTCATACAGTCTGCTACTGGAGTGCAAGACAGTAGCTGTGTTCTTTGTGCTTCTGTTGCTGCTGGCTACGGTGGACGAGAGAAACACGTTGCAACTTCAGAAAATATATGAAAATTGACAAAGCACCAGCAAATTAAAGGGGTCCTATTAGAGCTGGGCAATATGGCAAAAAAAATCCCCGATTTTTTTTGCCATATTTTTTTTGCCATATACTAGCCCATCATACATCTAAACATCCAAGTGCACACTTGGCTTTAAGAGCTGTTAAGATTAAAACTGATCAGTAACATGGACGTAGGAAATGGCAAGTGTAAATATATTTTCTAGTCTATATTTCCATCTTGTAATGCCGCTGATTGAACGGAGCAGAGTGGAGCGGCAACAATTTCCCCTCCGCGCTCCGAACATTTAATAATCACTCCGCTCCAGCTCCGCTCCGCACTCACTGATACCAGAAACACTGCTCCGCCTTCGCTCCATAGCTAAAGTATTTCAGTATGTTTGAAATGTTATGTTCATAGCGTAGCCTATAAAAAAATCCCCGATGTTATGTTCATAGCGTAGCCTATAAAAATCCCTGATTTTTTTTCACAAAAAATCCGATTTACGATTTAAATAGACCCCCCCCACCCCCAACTTAAAATCAATATTCAGATGACAAAGAAATTGTTCAAAACAAGTTTTAACTTTTTTGTTTTGATTTTGCCTTCTGGGATTTGATTTGGATTTCCCCCTTGGGGTTAAAGTGCAATCAGAAACAAGCCAAAAAGACAACAGTAAATGATAAAGAATGATATCATGAGTCACAAATTGCATGTCTTTTTATCAATATGTCATCCCTGATATGCAATGCAATACAAAAGGCTATCATTCTTTATCATTTACCAGTCAAATTTATAACTCAAAAAAATTAATAAAAAAAAACCCTGTATAACCTTAAAGCTGGAAAGACTTAAGTTTTTTTTTTTTATACTAGCCCATCATACATCTAAACATCCAAGTGCACACTTGGCTTTAAGAGCTGTTAAGATTAAAACTGATCAGTAACATGGACGTAGGAAATGGCAAGTGTAAATATATTTTCTAGTCTATATTTCCATCTTGTAATGCCGCTGATTGAACGGAGCAGAGTGGAGCGGCAACAATTTCCCCTCCGCGCTCCGAGCATTTAATAATCACTCTGCTCCAGCTCCGCTCCGCACTCACTGATACCAGAAACACTGCTCCGCCTTCGCTCCATAGCTAAAGTATTTCAGTATGTTTGAAATGTTATGTTCATAGCGTAGCCTATAAAAATAAAATAAAAATAAATAAAATAACAGGAGAGTTTCAAAGTGGCTTATTGTGCAAACTTTTTTTTCATACCACACACCAAACTAATAACATGGTTGTCAGCATTAAAAGGTATAATTACTGCTTTCTGCTGTGCAAATTTTATTTGTGATGAAGAAAACAGTACATTTTTGTCAATTATTTTATCTGCAGATCGATGCATTTCTTGCAGATTTCAAAATCATTCAAAATCAGATACTGTTGATGAAGTAGCACTACAAGAATAGAGTTGAATGCATGCATTATTGCGAAAGCGATTGCGTGTGAATGTGCTGTACCTGTATAAATCATATTTTACAAATATTCAGTAAAAGGAACAGACAAACTCCTTGAGAACTAGCCTATAACTTCCCGCTCAGCTATTGCCGTCATTATAATCTTCTGATCTGAGGGATCCATCTGTATCAAGCTATAGCTAAATATGTTTAACATGTGAATTCTTGCTGAATATGCAATTATATTACGGGCCGTTGGCATGAATTGTACTCGTGATGGAGCGGTGGAGGAGCGCTCTTGGAGCGAGTGAAAACCACGACGCTCCGAATTTTAAAAAAGGGTTGATCCCATTCGGAACTACGGGAGCCCTGAGTGGAGCGTGAAACACTGCAAAACAATGCAAATCCCCATAACACAAACAAATAAAGAAACTTGCTGCAAATACTCACAACAGAGACTAACAATTGTGTATTTCGTCAGCTTATTTATGCTAATAATATGCAAAAAAAAAAAAATTAAAAAAAGTTAAAATTAACAAAAAGCACTAAGATTGCAAAAAGGTCTGTCACGCACATAACTGAGGCTAATATTTTGAGTCTCCTGCCCTCTGGATTAATGGCTTTGGTGACAAACATTTTAAACAATGCGCCCTTCCCCCTATATCAAACTTGTCAAACTTGTCTTGAGGCCATTGTAACTTTTTGGTGCAATTGCTTGACAAAAACTGTCTGCAACAGAGACATTGACTATCTTCAGAAGGTTTTGCTTGCTGTAGTGCAGTGCAACAGATGCGCTGCTGGAATGTAACAAATTGATTGTAATGTTGTAAATTTATTGTAAACTTGCTATTATTTATTAAACCTTAGACTAACGATAATCTGCTGTCTCTTATTTCTAAGCATCACAAAGAATGATAAAACATAAACGTCATCCAACATTGCTTAAGAGCAAATATTCAATCTTTATTTAAGTTGATATTATCAGTTAAAAATAAATAATGAATAATAAAAAAAATGTAATGTCACGAATAAAAATTCACCGGAAAGCGTTTATAAAAACAAAAGCCACACGTTTGTATTTGTAACAAATTATTTTTAGTCCTTCACTCTCAAAAACACTTTGTTAAAAATAACCCAATTTTAATTATTTTTAACTCAAGGGCTGGGTAAATATCTTATCTCATTTTATAACAGAGATCTCTCCGTTATAAAATGATTTGAAAACTTTAACAGAGATGTCTAGAGGGTATTTAATAGGATTTCCCCCACTTAAGATTTTTCTAGTTACTAGTAGTCGTCCATTTAAGTCATTATTCAAATAATCGCACGTTTATATCAAATTAACACAGTCTAGCCATATTGAGCTTTCATATATTTCACGCTCGAGCACACGCATTGCCACAAAGCACAGGCAGAAGTAGTCTAATAATTGTGAAAAATATACATATTAATTATTTATTAATAAACTAATGTTTTTTTGTCGGCTGCAAGATGAAATTCGTGGTCCTGATGATCATCTACACAGTATACTGTACACGCCTTTAGAGAGAAATGCAACCTTCACAGATTACATCATCAGGGAGTGTTTGCTTTCGTTTGGTTCATTTAAAAGAAAAAATTTCAAGCTTTCTGTAGATATATTTCTCATGTATGTGAGGCACCCCAATTTTAAGTTATTACATTATCAGGAAAAAAAATTGAGTGATCACGGGGGCGCCTCCCTGTCATGCATGCACATTAATAATTTTCCGCACAAACACTTGAATATGAATAGTAATAAAGCACATTTCTTCTAGGTTACAGTATGGGATCTGCTAGTTGTTCTTGATCAATATTAAATGGATGCATGACTCTCATAAACTTATTTTAATACATATAAAAGATATAAAGCAGGTTAAGTTAAATATTGTACAAATAATTACAAAATGCTATTGACTGCGAATAAGATAGCAGTTTCACATTTTGCATATGCATTAAAGTTAATTGTTTTTTACATGCAATTATACAAAATAAAGCCAAACAAGATTTGTAATGAAGATAAAATATGTAGACAAATAAGAATAAATGCTGCACATGGCACTCAACATCACGCGCGGCGCGCACTTTGACATTTTAAGGAATAGAATACACTCCTGCATTTGAATGTGGCTGCAGGAGTTGCACTTTTTTTTGTTTTGTTTGACGTTTTATTAATCTGTATTAATAAAACGGCATTCTTATAAGGACGATCCGTCGTCTTTATAAAGATGCACCCGTGTAGCTCTTTTAGAGGAAATTGGAAATTTCTTTTGGAAATGCTCTTTTAGTGCTGAGGCGCACAGGAGAGATGGCCGCTTGAAACACGACAGGGGGTAGTGCAGCCTGAAGTGTGCAATCCACTCGACTCTGGAACGACCGCCACTGAAGCGCCGTCTCGCCAACACAGAAAGCTTCCGAGAGCGTGCTGAACTTTTAGTTCACTACTGTCGCTCTGCTCCGAAGCAAAAAGCTGGTATGCATTGCACCTGCTGCCTTCTTATACTCATGCTGTAATCAGCGGCAGCTGGATGCAATAATTGCATGCCAATGTGCATTGGCTCGTTTAATTTACACTCGAAGTAGATTGGTCTATCGAAGCGATATCCCAATTTCGTCAGTGACCAACAGAAAGGGAACCATTGTTTATACAACTTCATAGAAAAATAATAATAGTAATAATCAGGGATAATTTAAAGTTGTGATTTCATTTTAAAAAGGCACCTCTCACTGCAAAAAACACGTTCTGTCTGATCGGGGACTAAAACCGGCGAAAGAAGCAGAGTAAACCGGGGATACAGCCCTTACCAAAATTATTATTTACCATGGTTTTACTACAGTAAAAGTGTAGTAACCATTGTTTTTTAGCGTATGTGTATAACCACAGTTTTACTACAGATACCATATTTAAACTAAGGTTAGTGTGGAAAAACATCTCAGGTTACAAATGTAACCATGGTTCCATGAGTAGGGAACGAGACACTGCGTCCTCTAGGGGTTTGCTATGGGGAACACCTCGTCGTGACCTGTGTCTGAAGCATACATTGAAAAAACACCAACCAGTTGGCCGGCGACAGCCCCTGACATCACTACCGGTGTGACTATGGATAAACAGGCGCCGGGAGAACACGTCACTTCTTCGTCTGAAGCTTGGGTCTGAAGCATGGCAGTGAGCTAGAGGACGCAGTGTCTTTTAACCATTCGTAACCTGAGACGTTCCCTTTCAAGGGATCTTCGAACTGTGTCCTCTAGGGGTCGCTATGGGGAACAGTATACCCACGCCGCCATGCTGAGGGGAGTGCAGGCCAGAATCATGGCAATCACTAAGTACCAACTCTACCATTTCCATGGGAGTTGCCCCTGGGACGTTAGACAGCTGTCCGTGACATACCCCTTATGGCCAAAGGCCTAGGCTACATACCTAACTTACTTGTTAGGGCCTCGGCCCAGGGTAGAGCTCAAAGCTTGGGGTACGGCAAAGAACCTAGCATTTTATACTAAGTCTTGCCTGTCACACAGGGGCTACCGCTTGCTCTTGCATAAGCTTGCTGGGCAGAGGCGGTCTCAACAGTTCCTTGCAACACCCTGTTTAGGTAGGTATCTGAGGATACATAAGTTAGGGGGGCCCCAGATTAACCGGCTTTAATACCAACCCTCCCCCCCCCAATTAAAGAGGCACGAATCAACCGCGCAAAAGCCCTCACCTCATATAGGATTTTAGAAAGAACGGCAGAGCACTAGTGTGCAACTTAACCCGTGTGGATTTCAGAAAGTGCGCAAAGACTTTCACAAGTGCAGCACTTATCCATAACATGATTTAAAATACGGTCTAAGGAGGGGGTTCGCATGGCACTCGATAGACCGACTCATAGAGGTAATGGGGCATCCCCAAAACAATATGTTTTGAGAGTCATCAACTCGATCGGTGGTAATAATGCTGGAGCGCTTTGAGGTAAAAAAAAAACAGAGAACTCAATCTCAATGTGAGAGGAGGAACTCCGAATTCAGAAAAGAGAGAGTAGCGCACTCATAGGCCACTTCTTTTGATAAAGGAGTGCCAGCTGCAAACTACCACGGAACTTGCCCAAATAGCCCCCTCATAGTTGAGGGAAGCTTATGCTGACGTGTACCCTCCATCAAAATAACGATACACTCGCTGGAGTGGTTTTTCCAAGGAAACAAGGTCTAACCACCCTGTTGAAAGGGAACGAAGCTGATCGCGTAACCTTTACCCAGCGTTACATGATCTTCATAGAGTTTTCATTGATTCTTGGCGTGCACACTTCCCACTTATGTGTATTTTAGAAAGTGCTCAAAGTGCTAGCGTGCACACTTACCCACGTTATGGGACTTTTAAGAAAGTGCCCAAAGTGTTCAACGTGCAAACTCACCACCATATGGTTTTTCCATAAAGTAACAGCAGATCTTTAGCCGTGTCTGCTTAAGCTACAGCTCCTAGCATCGCAAGGTGCCGAACTGCACCGGAGAGGCAGCTCAAATTTACAAACCTCTGTCGGGGGCACCCCTGAGACATCATATTAGCAGAATACTTCTTGCAACTGCCACCCCCAAATTCTACTTCCACTTCCCTCAGCGATGCGTCCAGCAAGAAGGGTTATCCAAGCGACCAGGAAGCCCCTCAGGGTGACCTGGCTGGACATCCAGGAAGTTCCTTGCAGTGCCGTGCTGGGCCTGATGATCAAGAAGGCTCCCGCAGAAACCTATGATCTGGCCGCCTGATACTGGAAGCATGAAGCTGGAATCAGGGCTATCATACCGGCTGGACATAATGCCGACGAGTGTTTAGTAAACACTGTGATTGAGCACTGCAAGGAAACTCACAGAGGATTAGTACACACATAACCACCAGCAATTTAATACATATATAAGTATATATAGAATGGATCATACTCACCCACCCTGGTTCCTGCACTGGCACGCAAATTGCCCCTCAAGGACATTGCGTACATGCTCTTAGCCCAAACAAACAACGCAGAGATTGTGTTAAGCGGGAGTGCAGCATAAGCAAAAGAAAATTACTGATAGGGAGAAATTTCCCGTCAGATCCTTTCAATGTTCTCACCGTGACGCAACGCGCAGCATGCATTCAGCTCCCGCAAGAGCTAAATGCATTCAGCTCCGCCCACTCGCTAGATTACCACAGAAATCAAGCGCGAGCAAAAACTGCTGCTGTATGCATCGCTATTCCCGCGAGAGGCGAACGCACTCATGCAAATGTTGCTACAAACTCGGGTAAATGGTGAAATACTCACATCCCCTCAGAGTCTCGCGAATGCATCACAATGAGCGCAGCAGAGCGCATCCAATTCCCTCGAGAGCTGAACACTTGCACTTGCTCTTCACTACACACACACACCACAGTATGCGAGTGTAACGGTAACAAATGGGTGAGGAAGCAAATGCAAGAGTTAAATGTAAAGTTTATTGAGAACAGGAATGTAGAGCTTCGTTGAAACCGGGTTGTGTGGTGAGGCGATGATCCGGTGGCGTTGAGTAGATTACGGCAGGAGAGGCGTTATTGGAGGCCTGAATGAGCAGAGTCCGTGGTGGTGATAGGTGCATCCGGTGGTGAGGAGTGGACGGGGTTCGGGGAAGACAACAGAAAGCCGAGATCAAACAGCACAGAGAAACAAGGCGAGAACCAGGCAACCAGGCAGGGCTTTGCATAAAGCGACTCACGACAAAACCAAAGACGAAGGACAGGGCATATATATAGGGATCAGGTGATGGTAACAGCTGGTGCAAATGAACAATCAACGGCGACGCCTACATGAAACACCAGTGCAGACGAAGGACACACAAAACTCCACCCACATAGTGAAAATCCTGAGACCACGTTTACCAACCGTGACAGCGAAGCCGCGGTGGAACTGCAGGTATCAGGAGAAAAAGCCTCTGGCGAACGAAACATGCACTGCTAAACGCCAGCACGCCTAAACAAAACAGAAGTCAATGAAGATCTAAGAAGAGGATGATAAATTTCCGGCTTATCCATAGTCGCGACCGTAGTGATCGCCAGGGCTGTCGCCGGCCAACTCGTTGGTGTTTTTTCAATGTATGCTTCAGACACGGGTCACGATGAGCGACCCCTAGAGGAAGCAGTTCGATTTTTTGTAGTTTGTAGTTACCATGGTTTAACAATAGTTACCATGGTTTATACAACGTCATAGAAAAAATAGTAATAATACTATATAAAATAATAATAAAAATCAGGGATAATTTAAAGTTGCGGATTCTGTGAATTGTGTTTGCTTACTATAATGTACATAAAAACTTACTATAATGTACATAAATTACATAATATGTACATAAAGCGAAAGTAATCATACAAATTGTTTTTAGTTATTCTTAAACATTTTTGCAGTTTCACATTTTTCTTTGTAAATGCAGTATTTATGAATTGATTATTATACATCTTTAGACAGTAATCATGAAGGAAGGCTTGTCATGGTGATTGATCATAAGGTGTAGATTAAACCATTATAAATATTAAAGTGTTCTAACATTTACATATATATTATAGTGGTGAAACCATTATAGTACTTATTAATAGTCTACAAAGGCTGTTGTAATATCTACATGTTTTTTTCAGGTCGTGGAGTGTTTGAGGATTTTGTTGTAAATAGAGAAGAAACGATGGATGTATTTGAAGCAGAACACAGAAGAGACATCTATCAAAATACAGTCTTTATCTTTGACTTTACCTGACAAAGCATGAAGTGCTGGTAAGTTTTTAAATTTACATGTAGAAATTTTAATCATTGTCTTTGTATTCATGTCATAGTTTTTGTCTTTTGGTTTAATTGTAAGGCAATACATTCATTAAAATATCATGTGCTTTTTTTTTATTATTGAAGCATTGATGAGGGACATTATTCCTGGAGAGGAAATAACATACGACTGACTGGCTTTGGAGAAAGGTCCTAAAAAACTTTACTAACTTTTACAAATTTTAAAAACCCAATTCTTTAAGACTGTGACTATTTTTTTTAGGTTAGAGGGAATGGGACCTAAGGGTAGAGGGACCTAAAGACCTTGTACCACCTGTACATATAAGCGCTTAGATCAAGCTACGAGCTGAGTTTGAATCCAGGCTCTGCCCTCTCTTTCCCCACTTCCTTCTCTTTGTACAGTGGGAAGTATGCCATTTCTGATGCAGACACACTGTACGGTTTACTGTAGTGGGGACCCGGTCTATGAGTAATGGCTTTACTAATATTTGTGTCATCTTTATTATAGTCTTCATGTAAGGTTGATGATGTTATGACAGCTGTAGAGAACTGCTCTGGTCCTGTAGGACCCACACAACTCACTGATGAGGTATGTGCACAATGCTTGTTAGATTTTACAAGGAGAAATCTTGATGAACTCGACAAATAAAATAAAAATAACACTTGAAAAAGAATTATCAATAAAAAATACAAATAAAAATACAGATCAACTCGACAGATCCAGATCCAGAAGGTACTCCACAAATGTTACTCTCGCTTTATCTCTGGCTGCATTCACACAAAAAATCAGATTTTTTACTCCCATGTGACACAGATGGGATATCCACTCGAGATCTGATTTTTTCGCATCTGTCCTGAGACACTTCCAAATGTGGTTTTAGATCGGATACATATCTGATATCTGGGCATCTGACCTGTGTCTAAACACATAAATCTGATTCCCATTGAAAATGATCATTTTCAGCAAGGTGATCATGTCGCTGTTTTTTAATTAAACTCTCAGCTTCACTGCACAGACAAGTAAGTCACACACATAAACTCTTTCTCAAATTCATTTAAATAAATGAAATCTTACCATACTACTTTATTTCCCTTCAGAATTCTAGATCTAACCCGCAGATAAAATAACCGTACATAAAAACTATTGTTATGGTATCCATTCAGTCAAGTTTTGAGCTGCAAACATTAATGACAGCTTTAACTTGTCCATGCTGGCTCGTGGCTCGTGATCATGGTATAAGAGAGTTAATCACAGCTGCTATGCATTAAAGTCAAAGAGCCACTCCACGTGAATTCTATAAATAATTTTATATATGGCTGTTCAAAACCAAGGGTCAGCTGTGTCACAGAAAGAGATCACCAGTGGAATCATTCTGTTTGGATGGGGATTCATGTAAACGCAGATATTGGATACAAGTCGTATCTTAAGTGTACTATAAACAGGTGGGACAAAAAATCTGATAGTCGAAAGATTGGATCTGTGCATTAAGCATCACTCGCTCTCTCTCTCTCTCTCTGTTCATTTTTATTCTACAATAGGTGGTTTACACACACACACACACACACACACACACTCTAATACTGTCACGCCCAAGGACTGTTTTTTGTGTTTTCTTCCCCCACGTGCTCCATGTCCTAGTTTTCCCCATGTTTGATTATGCCCTTATTTGGTCTGTCCTGTTCCTGTTCCAATTATGTTTATTTGATTCACCTGGGTCCTATTAATTACCCTTTCAATCTTGTGTATATATATATAGTGGTGTCTGTTCCCGTATTGTTCGTTGTTCTACGTGTGTGTTCTGTGTTCCACTGGATGTTAAAGTATCAGCAACTGAATTTTAAAAAAAATACAGGGAATGCTTTGGAATTGCAGATTTATTACATTTTGTTTTAAATGTATTTCTGGGTTTTCTGCATCTTGAGAAAGTTACAGTGGACAGTGATTTAGAGGAGTTTAATAATTCCAGTCCGTAAGCTAAAAGTTACACTGTCAAATTGTTACAGATCATATTTTTTCTAATGTATGTTTCCATTTCTTTTTATCAAATACTACTTAAATTAGGCTGTTTCTGGAGATTCATTGGGATTCATCTTTGGATCCTTTTTATGACTTTTTACTCTCTACTTTTATTTCAAAGATACATTGATATTTACAAGTTTAATTCCAGAAATCTGACAGAGAAGCAGCAGTCACTATGGTTTTGTTGGCAAATCTGTTTTCTGTTTGCTTCTACTGCATACCTGCAGCTTAAAAAAGACTAAAAATAGTGAC
>NC_056575.1:27659827-27660286 GCF_018340385.1 Cyprinus carpio | reverse complement strand
ATATAATACGAGCTTTATGCTGAGATTTGTCAACAATCAGACCGGCTTTTTTGTTTTCAGAGTCCACTAAAGTATCGTTACCACAGCACACTGTATGTGAAAATGATGCTACACTTCCAGCAGATTCAGCGTATAAAAGAAAGAGAGGTATGATACATTTTTTTTTTTAGTATTTTGACGTTGTCTATGATATTGTGTATTTGATAAGGAGGGATGTGTGAACACATTAATATTTTCAGATCTGTGGAGTAAGCAATATTTTATTTTTAAGTGAAATTATAAAATTAGACCCTTGAGGTAATTAGACACCCCAGAATTGGCACAGAATTCAGGTTTAAATGTAGCACTTATTATAATGCAAAAGTAACTTTCAGATGATTTTCTTTTACTTGGATTCTGCTTTGTCTTTTACCAGTTATTCAACTAAATTGCCAAAAACAGTGTAGAATGATTTAGTAT
>NC_056575.1:27657346-27659810 GCF_018340385.1 Cyprinus carpio | reverse complement strand
ATTAATAAAAAATTATAAGAGATTGTTTACTTGGCATGCGCTTTTTAAGAATAAATACGAGGCTATCTTACCCCCTGTAGTGCTAGATTTGTTTATTTAGTTGTCATCGCTCAAATGTCAAATTATTCTGTTTCTTGCCCGTATCACATTGACTGATGCATCATCATCATCATCCTATACATGCAACAGTTCTGTCTAAATATGTTTAAATTTACAGATGAATGCATATTGTTCTTTAGGGGGCATCTTCCCTCATCTTAACATACCACTATAGCGTGTTTAAAGCAGTGGAGTATTTATATTTATATACAATTTTTACAATATTCATATTACATACTATTTTGATTTATAAATTCAATTACTGATGTATATGAGGGTAGTTTACTGTGATTAATAACACGTTAATGTGTCAGTAACTTTAAGTAGTACTGCAAAGTTAAAGAAATGTAACACTTTTTAATTTGTAAATCTGAAATTTGTAAATCAATGTAAGTATGCAGAAGATAGAATCGCAGTTCATGTGAAATGATTTTATTCCCCACCCATACTTAGAAACAAACATTATAAGTAATTTCTATAAGGTGACAGTAATTATCGCAATTACTTTACCAATGTCAATAACTAACCATTAAGAATATCTTTTTGCAGGTCTACAGTAGTGTGGTTTAGGCCTTGTTTAACCTTGTTAATGCAGAATCAAAGTTCAAGCAGAAACGCAGCGCTCGCTCACTAGAGCCAGATGCCGAGTTATTCACACACAGAAGGTCACCGATCACGCCGACACTCAAACAGAAATGTATGTGAGATCCAGTGTGAAGAACTTGAATTCAGTGAAGAACACAAATGACTCTCTGATTTAAACTAGTTTATATCCAGATGAAACAGTGCTGACAAACAGCGGAAACACTGTGAGCAGCGAGACAGAAGATTTTTCCATCTATGGTTAATTTAAATAAAACGCAAACAGTCAGATTAACTAAATTTCACCACATAAAATGAAGTTGTGCCATACCTTTTTACAGATGTTCCTGTTTTTAAAGAACATAAACTTACATCTGCATCCAAACTCAAGCTACTATTAATATTAAATATTATTAATATTGCAGCCTGCACTGCAAACTGTGCTGAAGATGCGTGTCAAAGTGAGGTGAACACAAACCACAAACTCATTAGAACTTGCAGAGACTAAAAAAAAAATCTATTAAGATATTTATTTTTTTGAGGAAAGTTAGTGGAAAAGTGTGAAGAATTTAGAAACGTGAAGTGTTTGTCATGTTCTGACCATAAAGAGTAGTTTAAAACCACAGTTAACAGTCTGTCACAACTTTCTACTTAGGCCAAAGATTTTGAAAATTGTGATAATTATCGATACTGGCTGATATGAACAATTTTATTGTGATAAATTTTTAGCCCATATTGCCCAGCCCTAATACATATCATCAATTTAAACAATATATTTTATTTGTGAACAGGGTAGGGTTGCACCAGCCATTCGTAAGTTCTTACTTAAATTAATGCTTTGTCCTTACTTAAATTAAGTCTACACTAGAGGCTAAGTACTAGCTAGTTTGTAACTAAATCTATACATTATTTGGTTGAACCAGTTGTTTGTAAGGCAGAATGTAGCAAGTAGTTCGTAAACTCTCAGTAAAATAATCCATAGTCGCATAATATGAAGTTTACCCTAAATCTTCCAATAGAAACCTTCAAATACACAAGCAGATCTTGTTTAAATACTATAAATTTTAATTTATCCTTTATTCTAACTTCTTTTGCCTCACATATACTAACGGTAAAAATATAAACCAGTTTCCATTAAAAATTATACATTAACAACATTATCTAGCCTATATGTAAGCTATTTTTATATGTAAATAACATTCAGAAAATGTAATTGAAATAAGTAAGGATCAATAAAAACTGAAAGAAAAAAAAACATATGAAATGCAATTTATTTATTTATCTGACATGCGCAACACGGACCGAAGCGGACAGAGAAGAGGTGTATATGAGGTGTTGAAGACACGCAAAAAAAAAAAAAAAATTCACATATTGTTCTCTATAATATGTATGCGAGTGTAAATGTCAGCAGCATCATATATGCCTAAAGTATTGTCGGGTAAGGGTTGTCGGGTAAAAGCATATTGATGCAGTTCACTCAGTCTGTTATTTTATTCCACTGTTACTCCTGACCAGACGCTTCTGTAAACCAGCCCCTGATTTTCAGCTGTTCTTTTAATAGTCAACTTTTGTTCATTCATCAGCCATCAAAGCTCAGTAAACACTGGCCACAGGCATGAAGATGTACCTTCAGTTTCACCGAGCTGATTGCTCACTTAAAACCCCCAACAGATCATGTTTTCAAGCCGTCTTAAGTTTGATTTTGACTTGATATAAAGTGGTGAATTCTAAATGGGTGAGCTGTTTGTTTACTTTTCTTAAGGTTTATTTTTGATGTTTCTGC
>NC_056575.1:27644743-27657108 GCF_018340385.1 Cyprinus carpio | reverse complement strand
GGGGGTGGGATCTCAATTCAGACTGATTGTAGCAGAACGGCTCAATATGCCTGTACCATAACCACAATACAATTCGCCGACCTTACCACAACACTATAACCAGACCTCATATTAACAGCTATTATTTTCAATTCAGACTGATTCATTTTTTAAAAATTCTGCACTGATCTGTGGATTCGGAGTGATTTATCATGTGAAACAGTAATAGCAAATCATAACCATATTCAATCTTGCGATGGAGGCATTGCCTTCTGTCATGTGACCTTGCCCCATTCATTCTCAATTACCCCCACCAAACCAAGCACATACTTTAGGGGTCTGTACAAACTCAATGGAGGCGAGAGAGACGTGGCCTCCTACTGTAACTTTACCTTCTGCTGTGACTGTTTGACAGCGTTAACAAAAACAAGCATTTTATATCTTATAATCCTTCAACAGCAACCAAGATGGCATTGACTTAAATGTCGCATTTGAGAGTCTTACGGAGTTTCCATCTATTTCACTAAATATAGTAACTAAATGTTCTCTTTCGATACTACACTCGTACTGCGTCGTAAGCCGTTAGGCTGAGATGCTACAGGGAAAAGTCCTTTTTCTCCGATTTTTGAAGCCTTTTTCAATCACGCAGTGAAACTGCACAATGATTGGTTCGCGGAGTTCGATAGAAAGGAATCAATGGCATCCGCGTGAGCCAACGGAGACCGAACCCGCCAAAAGGGGTGGGGCATCGGGCTATATAAGCGGCCGTCTCACTCAGGCAAACTGATTCATTCTCTTTCAGCGACGACTGATATCTCTTCGCTGGATCCGAGACCTGAAGCCGTTCGAGCAGGTGAGATCATTGTTGACCAGTTTGCCACTTTGCGCAGCAGATCAGCCGCTTCTCCCTGCTCTCCGCTCTCTAGCAGCTCGCCTCTCTAGCAGCTTGCCGCTTCAAGCAGCCAGCCGCCTCAGCTCGCCGCCCCCGAGCAGCCCCTGATTGGCGCACTGCTTCCGGCAGCCGGATCAGTTCGCCACTCCCCAGCAGCTCTGCTCCCGCGCCGCTTCCCTAGTGCCCGGTCAGCGCAACGCTCGTGAGCCGCCTGCAGTATCGATCGCACTACCGCTTGCTTTTGATGAGGTTTGTATAAAAAGAGCAAATTTCCTAGAGGCGTTGTTTCAAATTTTGCGCCACAGCTGTGGCTGATGACGGGCACGATGAGTGCGTGCGATGCCTGGGGAAGTCCTACGCTGAAGCCGCGCTCATTGACATGACCTCTCCATATTGCGTGGATATGAGTCTGGCCTCTCTGCGCTCGCGGATAACTTTCTTTTCAGCAGTGACTTCGCCCTCAGGCTCTCCTGCTTCTCCTCCCAGGAGCCTGTGTGAGGAAGAAACAGCAAGGCAGAGATCCCAGCCGGATGAGATCGAGCTCATGTCGACTCAGGCCCGAAGTTCACCTGTCCACTTCTCCCCACCTGCACCTCAGCGATCTTTCTGCCAGCGGGCTGGCCTGGTCTCGTTCGATGAGTTCAAAGGCGAGTCACCAGGACTCCACGGCATGTTGTTAGCGGCCTCCAGATGCGGAAGGATTGGTGAGACTCCTCAGGACCACGCCTCCTTGACGTCTACCCAGCTGGTCAACGCCAGGACTTCTGTGGACACAGAGCTGATCACCTCAAAACATCTGTCCCTCATGCCCTCACTGTGGTTGACGGCATGGGGCAGAAGTCAGCCTGATGCACCGGTCAGGAAGAGGGGGAGGCTAAGTCCCACTTCGGCCGGACCACCCTCCAAACTGCCTCAGCCTCCACCTTCCTGTCACTCCTGTTCTGTTCCCCTGGACACCCGAAAACAATGTGTTTGTTGCCTGCACAGAGCCCAACATAGCACCCTGGCAGCGCACTGCCATTATAGCGGATTCAATAAAATCCGCAAACACAAACATTCTCAAAGTGAGAGCAAATTTCCTCTTCCACTATTTATGAGCACCACAGTTCCTTACAGCATAATTCAATGCCCAAACCAATACAACCCTCAGACCGGGGCCGAGGCATGGCAGGCCATCCCCGGAGGTCATATAAAGCTGTTCAATAAAAGTGAAGCTACGCATCAGTAATTCTGCCCAGAGGCCCCCATTATTCAACGGCGCGGTCCTATACCTAGACAGATGAAGATGCATGTCCTTCAGCCAGAGGTAAAACGTATGATGGCAAGGGGGCATAGAAGTGGTCCTCCCATTACAGAGCTTAGCCAGGCTTCTACAGCCAGTACTCTCGCCCCAAAAGGGATGGCTTCAGACCCATCCTCAATTTAAGACCTCTGAACCGGGCCCTGATGAAGCGCTCATTCAGAATGATCACTTTAAAGCAGATCCTCGCGCAAATACGCCCAGAGGACTGGTTCTTTTCCCTGGATTTGAAAGATGCTTACTTTCACATCCAGATAGCCCCCCATCACAAGCGCTTCTTGAGATTCGCTTTCAAGGGAGAGGCATATCAATATCAATAATCCTTCCGTTCGGACTGTCCCTGGCTCCCCACACTTTTACACAGATAGGGGTCTGCATTCTGAACTACCTTGACGGGGAGTGCGCATACAGAATTACCTCGATGACTGGCTCATTTTGGCCCAGTCAGAGGCGGAGCTGGTGGCTCACAGATCCCTCCTCCTCAACCACCTAGAGTGTTTGGGGCTCAAGATCAATTTTTCCAAGAGGCTTCTGTTGTCCCCCAGCCAGCGATTGCCATCTCCTGGGGGACACTATTGACTCCTAATTCGCATGAGGGCCATATAGTCTCACTGAGCATGCTCTGGCCATTCGCAGCTCACTGAAACCTTTACACTCCAGAACGGTTCCCCTGGCTGCTCAAGAGGTTTCAAAAGATGCTAGGTCTCATGAGCTCAGCATCGCCAGCTCTGCAGACTGGGCCTGCTCTCTGCTGTGGCCACTACGGTTTGAAAGCAAAACCTCAGGATTCTGCCCCGTACCTGGCTGACGCGGTCAGCCACATGATCAAAGATGAGCCAGGTGTGCGGTGCAGCCCCCTGCCCCGTGGGCTGAAACCAAGCTGAAGGCGTGAGCGGGGCAGCGTTGGGGATAGTTGGCGGTGGAAGGTGTCTTCCTTGGATACTTCCAAGGCGGGCACAGGGGAGCCCGCAATGCGTTGGCCATCTGACCTTTGGCATCCTGGCGGGATGAGTACAGAAGCAAACCATATCAACCGCCTGGAAATGCTGGCTGTATGTGAAGGCTCCTGCTGCTTACCACTCCACGGCGGGGGGCTATGTTCAAACCCCTATTCACTCTGGTGTGAAAAGCGTCCTAGAGTGAGGCCCAGACACCACCTGCTCTCGCGCTGAGGGCAGCACATGTGCAGGGCCTTCTGACACTAGGGGTCGGACATGTGTCTGTCCTGGGGCAACCGTCCCCTCTGAGGAAGGGATGGCTCCATCCCCAGACTGTTCAAAGATTTGGGACGTCTTTGTAGTAGGGGGGAAGGAGTCGACCTCTTAGCCTCCGGAAGAAACATTCTCACTGCCCAATCTAATTTTGCACATATTCAAGGATGCTCTGGCCACACGACTGGCCCAGTCCTGGGCTCCTTTAATGCTTTTTCCAACTAATCGCTCTGAATCCCCCAGGTCATCAGATGAATCAGGGAGGATGCCCACAAGGTCCTCCTGGTAGCCCTTCTGTGGAGGAGCCAACCATGGCCCTCGGACCTGTCGCTAGCGGAGCCATGGCTGATCCCCTTGACACGGTAACTCCTCTCTCAAGTGAACGGAACAATATGGAACCACAGACACGAGCAGTGGGCTCTCCATGTATGGCCTCTCGACGGGAGTTAGTAGATCTCCCAGATAGCATCATGAATACCATATTACAGGCTAGAGCTCTATCGACAAGGCACCTCTATAGCCTTAAATGGTCTGTTTTCACCACCTGGTGCACAGCCCGGGGTGAAGACCCGATCACTTGTGACATATCTCATATATTGTCCTTCCTCCAAGACTAATGGATAGGGGCCGGGTCTCCACTCTAACCCTTAAAGTCTATGTTGCGGCTATCGCAGCCTCTCATGCTCCTATAGTCTGTGGGTAAAAACAACCTGGCTGTTCGTTTTCTGAAGGGGGTTACCAGTAGCTGAACCCTCCATAGCCCCTTCATGATCCCCACATGTGGACCTATCGCTTACACCAGATTCAGTAGGGGACCGGGGCAAGAGAGCCGGCCCTTAGTTTGCGAACCGCTTCCGACTGTCTCTGTTGCTGAAAACCATTCTGCTAGTGGCGCTAACATCGGTTCTAGCAAGTTGGGTTAAGCAAGTAGGAGACTTACAGGCGCTCTCCGTGGGCCCCTCTTGTCTTGAGTTCGGGCCTGGTGACTTCAAGGTCATCCTGAAGCCAAGGCATGGGTATGTCCCGAAGGTTCTCTCAACTCCATACAGAGACCAGATTGTTTTGTTCTCAGAAAAGCGTTCACTCCCGCGCTTTCCATCCTTCTCCGGGATGATCAGAGACCTTGAAACTTTACTCTGCTGTTCCAGGGCTTTAAAACCAGCCTACATTGACCTTTGATCCGCGCCTCTTTTCTATTTCGACAGTCAGACAGCTCTTTGTGTGCTTCGGACGGCCGCACCAAGGGTCATTCGGGATCTCGAAGCCAAGTTCTATCCAGATGGATAGTGGACGCGGATAGCTATCGTTTACTCATCCTTTCCTATCCTATCCTCCTGTCTACAATGTCCAATAGGAGTTAGAGCACACTCCACAAGGGGCATGGCCTCCTCATGGGTGTGGTCTAGTGGCATTGCAGAAATCTGTGCGGCAGCCGGCTGGGCCTCGCCGTCAACATTTGTCAGGTTCTACAACCTGGATGTTCCTGTGCTACAAACGCAGGTCCAGTCAGCATAAGCCCAACGTCATGGTCAGTTTTTTCTTGTTGTCCAGCCTAGGACCCCGACTGCGTCCAGGTTCCTGGATTTAGCTTTGTCCCCTACACGTTCTCAAGCCCCTTGGTGCCTGAACTGTAGGAGGTCAACAAGATGACTGGTGTAATAACATCCCCGACTGGTCGGGAGGAATTTTAACCGTATTCGTTACATGATAGCACGGCGAACTCTGGGGGAATACCCGGTCATCATTCCTGATAGAAATTAGAGAGTTTTTGTCCCCATAGCATCTTAGCCTAAATGGCTTTACGGCGCAGTAGAGGCTTAGTATCGTAGGGAACTACTCGTTACTAACATAACCTCGGTATCCCTTAGATACGGATGAGTACTTCGTACTTTGCCGCCTACGTGTCAGACGCCTCATGTAGTCGCTTTCAGTCGAATTAAAACAGTTTTGCCTAATGAGACAGAGCCTCCTTATAGTAGCCTACCGCTTGCCCCGCCCCTTTTGGCGGGCTTGGGGGGGCTCCCTCACCATAGGTTTCTATCGAACTCCACGAACCAATAGTCGTGTAGTTTCACTGCGTGATTGAAAAAGGCTTTAGAAATTGGAGAAAAGGACTTTTCTCCAGCCTGAAACTTTCTGACGGTACTTGTTCGTGTCTAAAGGGAACGAGAAGTTACGTTAGTAGTGATGCGTTTACCTGAATGTCAAGGATTATGCTGAAGTTCTTTGTTGTACTTAGTACCAATAAGTTTCAAGAAATTGTTTAGAATATGTTTGTCATGAAGGGTTTATGAATTTTTCTTTTACACTCAAACTAGTGTTTCCTTTGAACACATGTGTGAAAGAGTTTTAGTTATTTGTTGACTTGCTGACCTACTAATGTAATGACTTTTGAGAAATGGTTTAGATTACAGATATGTTTGTCATATGTTTTTATAAATGCCTTTTTCAAGCAATGTTACTTTGTATTAAATAGAACATCTATAAAGAATCTATAAATAATGAAGATTTTTTTTTTGTTTGGAGCTCTTATTCTATTCAAAGTAGATTGTCTTTTTACAAACTGCTCTAAACAATGTGTTGACATCAGTTTACTACTGAAGGAGAGGATGAAGTGGATGCCGTCGCCCTGATCATATCCTTCCTTCTCTATATTAGTTATTTCATTAATATAGTGTGTGATTATTAATTAAGTTATTGATCAGTATTTAACCACTTGGTTTGATGCAAGAGTGGAAAGCGTAACAGTAAGCCTTTACAGGGCTGAGTCTATTTCCTTCCCAGGTCACAGGGCCATGTCAAAGAGGTCAGGACGACCTCCCATCTACGTGAGACATGAGAGATTGGACAACAGACTGTGATATTAATGTATCTGCTTGATATTAAGAAATCCTGTTTTAGCCTATATTTCTACTCTCTAAGATGAGGAGACTTTGCATAGTGTGTGTGTAACAAACCAGCTTTGATAAAATTCTAGCTGGGAGCTGAGCAGCCTTGAAGTTCTGATAAGTTCTCTTGTTATGTGTGTTAGTATCTGTCTGGCCACAGGGGAGAAGCTCGAATAGTCCCAGGACAAGCAGCTCAGCTGTCAGCGTCCAGGCGGTATCAGATATCACCGCCTTAGAGCTGCCACTTGTAGTAAGAATAGCTCGATGTGAAGAGCAGCCCCGCCTTCAGTCCATATGTGGAAAACTGTCTAAGTTTATCTAGGTTTGGAACCAATCAGAATTTTGCTGACTTATGCATTGACGCACTTAGCATCTCTTGTCAAGAGTATAATTGTTGGTGATTTGAGTTGTACGCAGAGAGCGTCCTACTTAACTCCATCTAGAGTACCGAAGCTTGACTTCTGCTGATGAAACCGCAAACCATGTTCTTCAGTACCTTTTCTTTTTAATTGAACACATCTCTCTGACTCCTGGTCTCTCATTACACACACATCTGGTCCTTTGGGTTTTAACTGTAAATTCCTCTACAGTTAAATGGTGGAGAATGTATACCGTCTTTAGTAGTATCCCCTGATCAATCAACAAACCAAGGTAGGAAAGATTTTACATTTAATATTACATTGTTAGTGACCGTCTGCATAAGCCGGAGGGGGTCGAGAGAAGGAAGAGCGGTAAACTCACTCAGGCGGAGGGGGTTAGACACCAGGCCCTGCGTGGGAGTGATATCTGGTGTCACCGTACACTTGGTAACCTAAGTAACCTTGTGAGTTAAAGGTTGGCCTGAAGTGCATCGGTAGGTCTTAGAGAAAAGACTATATTTAGAGAGCGTGTACAGTTACAAGGTAAAGTGCACCCTTTAGGTCTTAGAAGAGAGATGTGAATTTTAAAGGTGTGCACAGTCAAGAGAGGACTCGCACAACTGAGCCGTGAACGGTAAAAAGGGGGGCATTCTGGGTCAAAACACCGAGCAAAAAGGAAACCGCGTGAAAAAGCAGTAAAAAGAGGTAGTGCTGGGTCAAAGCACCGGAAGCCAAGGCAAAGTGCATTTACGGCTGGTGGAGCCATAGTGAGGGTATAGGAAAATACCAAAAGGAATGTAAGACGTGCTAGGCGGTTCTAGTCGAAACTGCTTCCAACTTCAACTAACAACGCAATTATTACAGACAGGGGTACCAGCCGAAGAATAGGTCAGTCAGTGGGTTATACAGAATACCAAAAAATTAGAGTTAAAAATAAATAGTGATAATCTATATACGATATATAGATAGATATATAGGTTAAGGGAAAGGATTGATTGATCTGGGGATGCATCAGAACAGCCTCAAAGAGTTAAAAATTTTATTTTCTAAGGACATAATTGATTGGACCACAGAATATGAAATTCTGGAATATACTTTGCAGTTTCATCACGCGAGAAGTCAAGTGCTGTTGGTAAGATCACACCCTAATCTCTATTTTGGTTTTCTGAGGATAGAAATATGATTCAATGTATTATGTAACTTGCCCAGCCTTGATAGAAATAATGAAACAGAAGAGCAATAAATGCTAGCAACAGCTCAGCTCTGAAGCTCTGACTTTAAAAATATTCTCCGGAGTTAATGGAAAGAATGGTCAGTCTGAACTTTGATTCTGATTGGAAAGTTAAAACAAACACTTTTGGCTTTACTAAACAAAGAAAGAACCAGAGAGATAAAATTTTTAAATGTATAAAAGCCTATTTGTTAAAAAGAACTCCCAGAAGCTAACTGAGTGATGATTTAATCTGATTCTTTGTGCATAGAAGATTTAAATGACAAAGAAATGATATCATAAGATCTACAATTTCCTAGTTCCTATATAATTGTTGGAAAGTCCTGACAAGGCATATTGAACAGAATTCTGGTTAGTACAAAAGACTGTAGGCACACAAATTGGTTGGGTGCAGCATTTTGGAAAAAACGTAGAAGCTTATGCTTTGCTTTAAAAAAGATAAAGATTGCTTTGACTGCAATGGCACAGATTGTTTTTATCTCATGCTAGCCACCGTGACTCTAGTTTAAGCTGTAAAAAGTAGCAGAGACATGTTCCTGAGTGGAAATTTGCCAATTCCAGTGAAAAATTATTGTTTTGCATATATGAGATGATAATGTTATAAACAAATGTGTAATTAACATAAATGGGGGTTTCAAGTTAATTTAAAAAAAGCACAGCTAGCATGACCTAAGTAACGATATATCTTGGGTCAGATAACCCCCTATTATAGATTTAGTAAAAACCATTGTTGAAATTCCAAAGCTAAAGCCAAAATTAAGTGAATGAATACATACAAGTTGATTTAAGTGGCCAGACAAGGACTGCTAAAGAACTTTGAGAAACATTTTCGTTACCAAAAAAGCAGTAATGAAAATACAAACAAGAAGTACATATCATTTTACCAGAGAAGAAGAGTTTTTAAAAGCTGGAGGCACAGAAGGGTAAAATGATAGTATGATGAAATTATGTTGCGAAAATAGATATGAAAGTAAATTACTTTAAGTCCTGGAATCTTTGCTAGTTTCTCTCTCATTCAAAAGTCATTCTAGTAAAATGCTGTTTATCTGAGTATAATAATGTAAGTGATAAGCCTTCTATTTATGAAGTACTTTTTTTTTTTTGCTTTTGGGAGGAGTGTTTCAGTCGAAATCATAGATGACTGAATAGTGTTGGGGACATGGCTACAAAGGGTTCCCGTTTGGCCCATTAAGAGGGAGCGGCCAATTAGTTAAAATGTGAAAGTGTAGTTAAATGTTCAGCTTTAATGCATTTTAAGAGTAAGAGATTGTAATAAAAATGACTGAATATGTTGGAACCTGCTATTTGCAGAAGAAGAAGCCGCGAAAGAGGTGCATGCATCATGGCTTTGACCAGACCCCCTGGGCAGCCTATATAGGTAATGATTTTAGACCAATTGAACAGTTGTGTTTCCTATTTTGTTCTATGGGTAGTGCCTTTATCTACATCTTTATTGTGCAGTCTTACTACTACATCATACACAGGAGCCTGACTGGCTCTCCCGTGCAGAGAGAAATGTAAACGATATTACACTGAAGCTGGAATGTGGTGGCTGACATCTAAATTTACTGATAGCTTGGCATATGATGATGGTTTGAAAGAGATGTAAGCTTACATAGTAGTAGTGTGAGTAGCACTTGTCTCAGTCTAATTTTTTAACTTTTTTTAGTAAGGTGGTAATCAATGTAATCTCATGGTTTTCAGGGGTTGATTGCACCTTTCCTAAGCTGCACTTGAGAGAAATACTTTGGATTCTGGAAGAACATAGGGGTCGTGCAGTGGAAAAGCTGTGAGTTCTCCAGTGCATGAGGGAGGTGATTTCTCCAATGTGAGATGCAAGATCACCTCTTCTACTGCGTGGCCAATAAAGAGGAGGACAACCCCTAAAAGGCGGGGGTCCACGCCACTGGAGCACACCACATGAAGGGAGTATTCATCTCTCTCTCTCTCTCTCTAAGTGTATGTGAGATTGTGGAGTTGGCCCGGATGTGATATAGGCCCTAGAGCATCATTAAAAGGGGAACCTGCGTAGGAAGTACACAACCAGCAACTGCTTCTGCCTACTAAAAAAATGTGAACTTGTAAGCTCCTCCAGACTGATCCCCCATCAACAACCGGCATTCCTTGAGCTTGTTATGAATACGAAGCGGTCCACACTCAATGATTCAACATACTGCCGAGGGGATCACACACCTGAAGAACAGAAGCTTATTTATAAAAAAGGAAGTAATGGCAATGGGCTTTTTTACGAACCATCTGAGACCATGTATGACAGCCTTTAATGTTTTGGAGCAAAATTTCTTATGAGGAGGCTGAAGAGATGATATTATTGACACTAATAAAGTTATCATATGTAGTTTTTTTTTTTACCTCATGTGCAGAGTCATTAGCCTGGCATAAGAATGATTACAAGATCTGGTGTTGCTAATATACCACCTACCACAAAATGGCGAACTGCTTTTTGCTAACTCAAAGCGATGGTATGGAAGATGACAAAGTTGTTTAAGGGTAATAAGATTTTAATTAAGAGGTAAAATTATTTTAAAAAGAGAAATCCTTGCATTTATGTCTATTTTAAACAGTCCTACACTGAAGTACTTAGATATATCGAGACTTTGACATTTTTTAAACACACACCCCCTATTGTGATGCTTAAATACAACCGGATTATTTATGTTATTATCGAACGAATTTGATATTTAATCGTCTAAGTTAAAGTTTGTTGAAAACGGTACAAAATAAAGAAATAAAGAAATAAAAGCGTAATATTTTGCACGGTAAGAGAGATATTGCTTGAGTGGAGGCAGGGATGGGGCTTCTGCTTTCTCTTATCGGGCCTGCTCAGCAAGTATTAAACAAAACACAGCCATGATATTAAAGACCAAAAAACAACCCAGCTGATTTTCCGTCAAATATTAAAAATCTTAGGAAACAGGGAGGCAAGCGCACCTTTGAGACTAGATAGAGTAGAGATACAAACTAGGTAAAACTGATAGAAAAAAATAAAATAAAAAAACGTTAAGTTTAAATCCTTCCGATTTAACACCAAAAGCAAACCTTGAATAGGAGCTGTTTCAATATTCTTGTTTTGAGTATGTACATGCGTGAGGATGACTACTCTATATTTTGGGGGATGATTCTGTTCCTGTTTTGTTTCTATTTTGTCACTAACCTCTGGAATAAGTGTTTTATGATTACAGATGGGTTAAGTGGAATGGTTTTAGAGAAGTCGATAATTCTGAGTGAATCTAATGAAAAGAGAATACCGAACATGGGACGAGCTGTAAGTGGATTGGTTATCCAGCTCTGTCTGCTACTGGTAATAAGGACTTCTATTGGCCTTTATGATGTTGATTTGAATCACTCTCTGGATTAATGTGTTTAAGAGTGTTTATATGATTTGGATTTGTGAAATCTAAGATTGCCGTCCATAATGGGTTTAAAATCCATGCCTAAATTCAACTGAGGGTCTAAATTTTAACAAATTAACGCTTTGTTATTCGAATGGTAAAGGTGAATATTTTAGACTTGACGGCAGAGAAACAGTGACACATTGGCTAAGTCACTAACCAAATTATCCAGAGAAAACCCTCATGTAAAGAAAGGCTGGTGTGAAGACAAAGGAGTGAATACAGTTCATGTAATATGGGTAAAAAGCAAAAGGAGCTGTAATGCTATGTGGGTCCTCAAAGTCTGAGTGACGCAATAGTTTGGTTTATGTAGAACAGAGAAGTTATACAAAAACTTTTGGATCTGCTGGCTAACCCGTTAATTGAGGAATACCGTAACAAGAGGTTTGAATTAATTTAAATACCACAGCAAAAATGAATGTTTAAACAACAAAATTGTAATAGGCTCTATGGAGCTGCTTAAGAACACCTGTCAAGTCAAATCAAATTAATATTGTGAACACTGACAGGGCTTTTTGATAATGTATACTGTTTCCAAACAGATTTACAGAAACTGAGGATGTATAACTATTTGGCGGTTTAGAACTAAGCAATAGTATTGTTCATTTAGTAATAGGATTAGGAAATCTGTCCAATCTTTTTTGGTTTATAACAATTTTGAGTAAATAAATATCATTGCCAAATGACAAACATGAATGAAGGGTTTTTAAAACATTGATCAGATTGCTATATGTATATAGCTAACCTGTAAGCATTTCTAACTGACAAAACAGTGAGAACTAAATTGACTTTATACGAGGTATTGAGGATTTGCTTCTGAATGTATCGTTAATTTAGTCTGAGTACAGTAATATGGTATGATAATTGACAAGATTTGCATTAAAAAATAATAATAATAATAATAATTAATAATAATAATAAAAATAATAACAAAATAAGTACGTGGTGAAAATAAAACTTAATAAAAAGGCTGCCGTATTAAGTAGACAATAAATAAACAAGTAAGTTCTATTTTTGAAGTTATACACTTTGATACTTATGTCATTTTGACCAAATGCTCTTAAACATTGACGAGTTTAGGTTTATGTTCATTTA
>NC_056575.1:27644025-27644162 GCF_018340385.1 Cyprinus carpio | reverse complement strand
TGATATGACCAAATTAAACAAAAGCCATCATAGCTGTATAAGACAGGTAAAAGACATTTGGGTCGAAGGCCATAAAGGCCAACAATGCACTATGTGCTCTGTAGGATATTCAGTCCTGTTTATTCTTTCCAGGCAAA
>NC_056575.1:27643673-27643782 GCF_018340385.1 Cyprinus carpio | reverse complement strand
TGGCATGGATGCATTTCAATGTGTCTAACTTGTGTTTAGAGATTATTGCCAGCAGGAAAACAACGATGTGGGTTCCCCAGACAGTAGAGGATTTGGTATGGACAGATTT
>NC_056575.1:27643239-27643368 GCF_018340385.1 Cyprinus carpio | reverse complement strand
TCAAGACGAATGAGGTGTTTGCTGGTTATGAATATTTAAATTCAGATGGCTACGATCAACAGGGACGCCTTTCTTGTCAGATCCGAGAGAACCCACAGCGTTAGCATTAGCAGGGATTTTTGCCTTCAA
>NC_056575.1:27640906-27640985 GCF_018340385.1 Cyprinus carpio | reverse complement strand
TTGCTGACTTATGCATTGACGCAATTAGTTCTCTGCCAAGAGTATAATTGTTGTGGATTTTGAATTGTACGCAGAGCGT
>NC_056575.1:27640593-27640834 GCF_018340385.1 Cyprinus carpio | reverse complement strand
GACTCCTGGTCTTCATTCATCATATCTGGTCCTTGGGTTTTAACTGTAAATTCCCCTACACTACTTTATGATAATTTTACAAAAATTATAAAATGGGTGTGAGTTTGATCCCTACAATAACTATAAACTGGTTGTGTGTTTGGCGGACCCCAGATATACACTATACCTGAAATGACCCACAAGTAACCACTGTGTCAGGTTTATAACTTTTGTATAAATATTGGTAATCTAAAGTGAGGCA
>NC_056575.1:27636960-27640435 GCF_018340385.1 Cyprinus carpio | reverse complement strand
GAACGTACATGAGTGTGTGTGTGTGTGTGTGTGTGTGTGTGTGGACGTACATTTCTTTAGTCCTGCTGTAATCCTGGATTCTTCTCCATGATCCACACTAGAAAACACACAGAGAGTCACATTCAGTAAGAAAACAATAGTTTTTGTTTAGTAATTTTAAAATAATTTTTGACAGACAGATTTAAAAAAAATGGGCTAAACAATGCTATGTGGTTACTAAGGTACTTGGGGTGGTTGCTATGCCGTTGCTAGGGCACACGAGGTGGTTGCTAGACTGTTGCTAGGGCACACAGGGTGATTGCTAGGGCACACAGGGTGGTTGCTAGGGTCTCGCTACGCAGTTGCTAGTATTATCAAAGAACTTATACTGGCAAGAAATGAAAGCCAATAGAACGTTCCATTGCAACAGCAGCAGCCCTGCGCTTCCGCCATTCTGGAGTGAAAGCGACTCAGCAGTCCACTAGCTTCTTGTCCTCACTATGGCAAACATCAGCTGCTTTGTTTAAAAAAACATACATTAAAGCTGAAATACAGACCGAAAAATGACAACAATAACTAGACTAGTGATCTTCAAACCCTTTAACAGTTTATTTTATAGACTTTATTTTATTTTATTTGCTCTCTAGAAACCATGTCAGTTTCAGTTGAAAATATTTTAAATTCAAGTGTTAGCATTATAAACACTGAATTAATACCAACATATGAAATTACATTAATGACAGAATAAAAGGAAGACTGTAAACAAAAAAAAAAACACGTACAGCCACTTTTTCCAAAATTGTTTAATTATGACAGATACAGCAATGCATCATGTTCTAATCTAGATCATCATGTTTGTAGTGTGTTCGAGGGAATTAAAACAAATTTCAGACCTAGTGGAGTTATAGTAAATAATAATATAGTAAGTAATTTTAAATGTGTAAAGTTGCATGAGCTTAAAGTTTAGACTAAAAACAATTAAAGTTAGCAGGTGCTCAATAGCTAGGAAACGCACAAACTAAAAGTACCAAATCAAAACACAATACTAAAAACATTTAAAGAAATCAGCAGCACATATAGCCACTACCCACCACAAAAAAACACACAATATTTTTGCTCTTTTGTGAATAATTACCTGTCAGGATCTCTGAAAGGCAAGATTTTTACTGTCACACTGATAGTTTTTGCAGTGTATTGCCCAACATTGCGTTCTTTTATTCCACTTTGACCTCTCTATCGTTGTTATTCTGTCTGTTTCCGTGCATCTCTGCTGTTGTTCAGTTGGAATTTTCACTCCAAAATGGCGGCAGTCACTACTGAAGCGCCACTTAGTGACTGTTACACAAAAAGCATCAGAGTATTGCCTCTTGGTCTTCTATACTCTTTGGTATTATCATCACATTGCTAGCATGTTTTGGAATTATTTAGCATGTTCTAGGCTTGATTGAGTCTTAAGGTATTGTGGGAGTTTAGATTTGAATTTAGTCAGTTTGAGTTTGAATAGTCATGGCTCATCTGAACATTCCATCAATGTAAGTCTGTAGGATTTTGATGGTTTTTAAACTTTTTCTTTTTTTTCTTTATTTTCAGGTGTTTCTCAGAGACTGAACTGGTTTAAAGCACAGAGATTCTGCAGCAATAAAATCTCTTTCTGAGCTTCACAAGAGCTTGAAGAAACACAGTGGTGAGACGTGTGTTTGAGTATCAAACCAGACCACAAAATCAACACAGTAATATTTGTCTGTACTATCAAAAATACATCTGAATCCAGTTCATGATTTCCATCATTCTGACAGATAACAGATATTGTATTTCCCTGCTTTAGAAATATTTCAGCAAACACTGATAACGGAGATCAGAAAATAACATTTAAAGCATCTGATAAAATCAAACCTGGAAAGAGACGTGAAGATTTGAGGAGAAAAAAAAACAGAGATTCTTAGAGCATTCAGTGAATTATTAATGGGATGAAAAATACATATGAAAAATGAAAATAATCAGCAGAAAACAAATGAAAAGTGCTTTTCTATAGAGAATGTGACGCATTGTCATGCTGCGTTGCTGCTGGGATGCCGCCGCCATTCAGGGAGGATCATCCTCTGCTACAAATGATTACAGTAAAAACAGTGTCACCCGCTGGATGCTTGCTGCTGCTTTAGATGTCATATTGCAGAATATCCAAATAAAAGTCTGTTCAACAAGCTGGTGGAAGTCCATCCATTTCTTTGATGGAAACATTTGAGTAACAAAGTATAATTGTTCTCATTGTAAATATACATTTTTCCATGGCCACATAATTGAGTCAGAGATTGTGGGTCACATTCAGTGGACAGACACAAACACACTGTATTTTTATATTTATTTCAACTAATGACAACTAAATGCTTGGGAGCTTGTGAACAGTTTTTTGGCATTTTAAAATGCTGAAAGTGTTGCTAAGAGACATGCAGATTGTCTTATTCTTTGTTTGTTGCTTTTACTGCACAGTGCATGCAGTTTTAAATAAGGAGAAGAATATTGAGTTCTAAACAAACTTAATCTTTTAATCCACTTTCTGCAACCGTATTTACATGTGACCAATCACTGCCAATACCCACCAATCCCTTGCCGCAGTACCGTAAATTAGTGTTGCAAATATTCAGTGCTTATGTGATTATTACACAGATGAGCCCAGAATATTAACTCAATGAGTTTCATTACACGTTAAGCATTGTCTTCCCTTTAGAAACCCATAATAAATAAAACGCTTAACATGCCTTATGCATTAAAACAGATAGTTATATTTAAAGATCATATGCTGGGTTCATCTGTTTTCCTGCACATAGTATGTTATACTTTATTAGTAAAGTGTGCACAGATTGTGCTCTTTTAATATCACTGTCTTGGTGCATTGAAGGGGTCATAAGGGGTCAGCAGATGACCCCTTATGCAGCCATTAGTAAAAAACAGACTGCTCACCCAGAGGCTGCTTTTATTGTCGCAGGTGATTTTAATCACTGCAAATTAAAGACAGTGCTCCCCAAATTTCATAAGCATGTTTCCTGCCACACCAGAGGAGACAAAACTTTGGATCATGTTTACTCAAACATTGATGGAGCTTACATCACGACCCCCCTCCCCCACCTCGGACAGTCTGATCACCTTTCTTTGTTTCTCACCCCCAAGTATTCACCCCTCATCAACCGTGTTAAGCCGGCTAGTGAGACCCATCAGCAGGGCCAACTGGAGCAGCACTCTTTACTTAGGCAGGTTTCCAACACACTGACTGGAGTATGTTTGTTTCAGGCTGCCTGTGGCTCCCCCATGCGCGGATATTGACATCTATACCTCCTCTGTACTGATCTCTACATCAACACCCACCATTGACAGTGCAAGTTACATCAGAAAAACAGATAACAACGTACCCCAATCAGAAGCCATGGATGAACAAGGAGGTGCTTAATTTCTGCTGGAAGCCCCAACACTGCCTTCAGGCCAGATGAAGCAATACGTAACC
>NC_056575.1:27621355-27636711 GCF_018340385.1 Cyprinus carpio | reverse complement strand
ATTGAGCCGGATCAACGCACACAAGGCTGCCGGCCCGGACGGCATTCCTGGACGTGTGCTTAGTGCATGTGCAGAGCAGCTTGCAGTGGTCTTCACAGACATTTTCAACCTGTCCCTCACCCAAGCAACTGTGCCAACATGTTTTAAATCCACATCCATTGTGCCAGTACCGAAACACTCCTCCCCAATGTCCCTTAATGACTATCGCTCCGTAGCACTCACACCCATCATTATGAAGTGCTTTGAGCGATTGGTCCTAGCACACCTCAAAGACTGCCTCCCACCCACACTGGACCCACACCAATTTGCCTACCGCAGAAATAGGAGCACATAGGATGCAGTATGCACAGTGCTGCACTCTGCACTCACACACCTGGACAATAACAACACATATGTACGGATGTTGTTTGTTGACTTCAGTTCAGCATTTAACACCGTCATTACCTCCAAGCTGACCACAAAACTTGGAGACACCTCCCTTTGCAACTGGATCATGGACTTTCTGACCAACAGGCCTCAGCATGTTAGGTCAGGCTACACCCACTCCACCACCATCACACTTAACACCGGCGTACCACAGGGCTGTGTGCTGAGCCCATTCCTCTACTCCCTCTACACCCCTGACTGCAAGCCTGTGCATGGATCCAACTCCATCATTAAGTTTGCAGATGACACCACGGTGATTAGCCTCATCAGTGACAACGATGAGACTGCCTACAGGGAAGAGGTACAGCACCTGGCCACATGGTGCGCTGACAATAACCTGGTCCTTAACACCACTAAGACAAAGGAGCTCATTGTGGACTTCAGGAAGAAGAAAGGAAGCACGCATGACCCCAGCCACATTAACGGGATGGTTGTTGAACGTGTCTCCAGCTTCAAGTTCATGGGAACCACCATCTCAGAGGACCTGTCCTGGACCACAAACACCTCCAGCCTGGTCAAGAAGGCTCACCAACGCCTCTTCTTCCTCAGAACACTGAAGAAGAACCAACTGTCTTCAACCATAGTGGTAAACTTTTACCGGTGTGCGATCGAGAGCATCCTGACCAGTTGTATTACAGTCTTTTATGAGAACTGCTCAGTTGCTGACTGCAAGGCACTGCAGAGGGTGGTGAAAACTGCCCAACGCATCACAGGGACACCACTTCCTGCTATTAAGGACATCCAGAGGAAACGCTGTCTACGTCGAGCTTGCAGCATCCTTAAGGACTCCTCTCACCCTGACCATGGACTGTTTAACCTCCTGCCCTCCGGGAGGCGTTTCAGGACCCTCCGGACAAGGACCAGCAGATCCAGGAACAGCTTTTTCCCTACAGCTGTCTCCTTGCCGAACTCTGCCCTCTGACACCCCCCACACCATACACACAGACTCCTCCCCACTTCATCACTACATCTGACCGATTTAATTATTTATTTATTTACAACAAGCAAAAAACAGTAAACTTGCTACTACTTGCACTACTGTCTGTTCATCCAGAAACAATCCATTTGCACACTGAAATATTTCTATGCACTTTACTGTCCATTGCAATAGTGTAAATTATGTTCATATGTTTATGGTTCTGCCTATAGTGTACATACACTTTCACATATTCCATCTGTATAGTATGTTCATAGTACACCTATCTGTATATCATACTGATAGTATTTAAAATGTCAATTATGTCCATAATACTTATCTGTATAGTTATTGTACATATTGTAGACCTTGTATATTCTGTACTTACTGCTTATTGCACTTCTGGTTAGATGCTAACTGCATTTTGTTGCCTTGTACCTTACATGTGCAGTGACAATAAAGTTGAATCTAATCTAATCTAATATGATTTTTCCTTTCTCTTTGGAGTGTTACAAGCTCTCAGTGCATAAAAAAGATCTGTAAAGTTACAAAAACTTAAGTCTCAAATCCAAAGAGATATTCTTTATAAAAGTTAAGAGTCAGCCACACCTACCTAAAACTGCTCATTCTGACACCCCCCCCCCACATGTCTACGTCACAATGTGGGAAGATTTGCATAAAGCTGCCCAAATGTTTACGCAAAGATAGACGGCGCAACTTTGATTCTCGCTGTTACCGCCACCACCATGTTGTGGAGATGCTGTGTTTTTCATTGTGAAAGTGAAACTACTTTGTTTGGCGTTCCAAAAGAGGACACAACTAGAAATCAGTGGTTAAGTTGTATTTCAGCACTGTTCCAGAATAGTTCAACCCAAATATTCAGATGTATGCAGCGCATTTTATGGAGGACAAGGACTGTTTCCTAAACCAGTAGCTTACAATCCTGGTCTGTTTCTATCAAGTGGGGCAGTTCCAACTTTGCAAGGATAGTCTGGCGCTTCTGACTCACAGCCTGTATGTATGTTTACATATTTAAAGAATTTGCCATTGATGATTCAAACACGAGTTTTAAGCAGTGTAGAGTAGACTTATTGTTTGTCGTTTCTTCAATCAGAAATGCAAACATGGTTTTATGTTTACGCAGTGTGATATGCAAAAACAACGTGTAAAAAGACAGTATAAGTCATTATAATCAGTAATTATGTCCCCACTGGATGCAAACAAATGCCTCGTTTGTAATGGGTTTTATTGTTGTTGTCTTGTCGCTCCGGGAGATGGCATCGCAGTATGATGAGGGGCGTAACATTTCTGTCACAAGCTTGAGGAATTCGGCCAATCACAACGCAACAATAATGTACAGTATGTGGAAAAATATGTTTTTTGAACCTTAAACCACATAAACACAGTGCATTACACCAAATACACAAAATAATGTTCACAAGTTCACCCTTACATTTAATCTGACTGTCGTAGGACAGGAGGTAGGAAGGCTGCATATAGAACTCCCCCATCCCTAATTTGGGATAAAAATAGATTAGAAGTGAGGAGTTGGGGTGGAGGAGGGATGTCGAAAAACTGTCATAGGACAGAGGTAGGAAGGCTGCATATATATACACGTGTTGTGCTAGTTAAGATGGTTAACTAAAATGATTATCTGATCGTGCTTCTCCCGAACTTTGTTAATAAAACCACATGTTGTGAGTCCATGCTGTACATTTCACGAGTTCACCCTTACAACTAATCTGATAGCAAATAGTAAGCATATTTTGGCATGCTGTCCTGGGGGAGGGGTCCGGGCCCGGAACATAGCCAGAACCCAAAGAACTCCCCAAAAGAAGCTTAAAGGCATAGGACAGCAGCCAGAGAGCTAAATTTAGTTGCCCCCCAAAATACGCATGCTGAGAAGAGAGAAGGCGCAGAGCGACCAGGATAGCCCGTGTAGTGTTTGACGAGAGCTGCGGCTCGCAACGTCGTACTGGCGAGCGCTCCATGCCGCTATGAGAGGAGCACAATGCCAGATATCAAATGAGGGACACTTGCTGCATCCGAAGAGAGCTGCGGCTCTGCTGCACCGGAAGGGAGAGTTCCTCTTGCGGCTGAGTACGAGGCACGGTTTGATGCGTCTGATGGAGGGCTCTCACTGCGACCGAAGGGAGCCGGCAGCTCTACTCCATCGGGAGGGAGATCCCTGGCCGCCATTGAGTATGCAACATAACTCAGATGGGGGGGTTCACCCTGTACATTTTTTTTATCATGTATCATGGTGATCGCGAATCTGGGTGGATAGGCATCACTTTGAAAGCAGAAGTGATGTCTACTTTAGCCAGCCATGCACCACAACCTATATTTTTATCATGGTGATCGCTTGATCTATGTCATGGTAGTGCAGAGAATATTCCTCAAGGGATATGAGGCTATTTATGCTGGAAAATCGGGAATTACGTGGGGCTGAGAGAGGTTTGATGCATTTGAGGGAGGGCTCTCACTGCAACCAAAGGGAGCCGGTGGCTCTACTCCACCGGGAGGGAGATCCCTGACTGCCATTGAGCATGCAACATAACTCAGACGGGGGGTTCACCCTGCGACCAAAGGGAGCCGTGGGTCTGCTGTACCGGAAGGGGAGCCCTTGTCCGATGTTGAAAAAGCAAAGAGACGCGACTGATGGAGGTACTCCCGCTGCATCCGAAGGGAGCTGGGGCTTTGCTGCACCGGAAGGGAGAGTCCCCTTTTGCGGCTGGATGTGAGGCGCAGTTTTATGCCTCAGAGGGCTCTCACAGCATTCAAAAAGAGCCCGCGACTCTGCTGCACTGGGAGTGGGAGCCCTGTCTGCTGCAGGGCATGCAACATGACTCAAAATGACAGACAGAGGGGTCACACTGTGACCGAAGAGAGCCACGTCCCTGCTGCACCGGAGGGGAGCGGCCTGTTTTATGCTGAATAAGCAATGAAATGCAACTGATGGAGAGACTCTCGCTGCATCCGAAGGGAGCTGTGGCTCCGCTGCACCGGAAGGGATCGGATGGAGGGCTCCTGCTGCGACCGAAGGGTTTGATGCATCGGATGGAGGGCTCCCACTGCGACCGAAGGGAGCTGAGGCTCTGCTGCACCAGAAGGGAGAGTCCCTCTTGCGGCTGAGTATGAAGCGCGGTTTGATGCGTCTGATGGAGGGCTCTCACTGCGACCGAAGGGAGCCAGCGGCTCTACTCCATCGGGAGGGAAATCCCTGGCCGCCATTGAGCATGCAACATAACTCAGATGGGGGGTTCACCCTGCGACACAAGGGAGCCGTGGGTCAGCTGCACCACAAGGGATAGCCCCGTCAGATGCTGAATAGGCAAGGAGATTCGAGGCGTTGTTTGACGCGTTGGATGGAGGACTCCTACTGCAACTGAAGTTGAGCCAGTGGCTCTACTCCACTGGGAGGGAGATCCCTGACCGCCATTGAGCATGCATCATAACTCAGACGGGGGGTTCACCCTGCGACCGAAGGGAGCCATGGGTCTGCTGCATCATGAATCTGGGTGGATAGGCATCACTTTGAAAGCAGAAGTGATGTCTACTTTAGCCAGCCATGCACCGCAAACTACACAAACTACAACAACCTATATTTTTATCATGGTGATCACTTGATCTATGTCATGGTAGTGCAGAGAATATTCCTCAAGGGGTATGAGGCTATTTATGCTGGAAAATCAGAAATTACGTGGGGCTGAGAGAGGTTTGATGCATCTGATGGAGGGCTCTCACTGCGACCAAAGGGAGCCAGCGGCTCTACTCCATCGGGAGGGAGATCCCTGGCCGCCATTGAGCATGCAACATAACTCAGATGGGGGGTTCACCCTGCGACCGAAGGGAGCCGTGGGTCTGCTGCACCGGAAGGGGAGCCCTTGTCCAATGCTGAAAAAGCAAAGAGACACGACTGATGGAGGGACTCCCGCTGCATCCGAAGAGAGCTAGGGCTCTGCTGCACCGGAAGGGAGAGTCCTCCATTGCAGCTGGATGTGAGGCGCAGTTTTATGCATCAGAGGGCTCTTACAGCATCCAAAGGGAGCCCGCAACTGTGCTGCACAGGGAGTGGGAGCCCTGTCTGCTGCAGGGCACGCAACGTGACTCAAAACGACAGACAGAGGGGTCAGATTCGAAACAACAGCAGGAGGGCTCTCATTGCGACTAAAAGGTGCTGTGACTTACTGCATTGGAAAGGAGAGAAACACGACTGTTAGAGGGCCTCTCGCTGTGGCTCTGCTGCACTGGAAGGGAGAGTCCCCCTTGTGACTGAATATGGGGCGTGGTTTGATGCATCGGATGGAGGACTCCCACTGCGACTGAAGGGAGCCAACGGCTCTGCTGCACCGGGAGGGAGATCCCCCGTCCAACGCCGAGTATGCATCATACTCAGAACGAAGATTGACCCTGTGACTGAATGGAGCCGACAGGTCTGCTGCATCAGGAGGGGAGCCCTGTCCGATGCTGAGTAAGCAAGGAAATGCGACTGATGGAGGGACTCTCGCTGCGTCCGAAGGGAGCTGGGTGGCTCTGCTGCACCGGAAGGGGAGAAGCCCCCTTGGCGCCTGGCGAGGCGTGATTTGTTGCATTGGATGGAGGGCTGTCACAATGACCGAAGGGGGCCTGTGGTGAGCCCTGTCTGATGCTGAATAGGCGAGGAGATTTTGAAGCGGCGGCCAGAAGAGTATACCCATTTTGACCAAAAATGCGATTCCAGTACTGCATTGGGAAGGAAGGCTACAGTGTCGAGTAAGCCAGATGACTTAAGCGTACGGTGCTGGCGGTCAGGGGCTGCATGGGCTGCCTTTGTAGCAAGTGTAGATTATACGATGCTTTAAAGCGTCAGTAATCCAGCGACTGAGGGCCTGCTTATCTGATTCTGAAGACCTTTTGAGCTGCTTGAATTTGCTGCTTCCCAATGCAAAATAGTGGCTCGAAAAAAATTACCGTAAGTACTTCAGTTGAGCCTAAGGATAGAGATTTAAGTGTTTTGGAACCAAAAGCATGCTGCTTGAAGATAGTAAAGTCGTCGATGGCATCAATCGCTGTCGAAATCGTCTGATAAGGTTGAATTGGAAAAGGGGAGATTAAAAATGTATATGTAGTGGCCTTTCCTTTCTTGGTCCATCTTACTTTGTTTAATTGAGTAAGCGATAGTTTCGCTATCAAGTATGAACAAATCAGAGATTGTCAGGTGGAGTTTGGGGTTAAATTTAGAGGTTATTGCAATTTCTGAGCATCTCAGAAAACCAAAAATAACGCAATAGGAACATGGCATCTAGGGTACGAGCAGTATGGATCGAATTGTACCCAGTGCGGAGATTTTGGATGCAGTTTGTAAGGATGTCCAGGGTTATGGGTTGTCTGGAATCTGGGTTTGATGGGCGAGATTGCTGAATTCCTTTGATTAGAAAAGAAGTTTGAGAATTATTTATTTAAAAAATTGACCACCACTTAAGTAACCTTTAATAGACCCTGCTTGAAGGTTCTTCATGGAACTGAGGTAGGAAATAAATGAAGTAATTGTGAGGAGAGAAAAATCGGGAAATGGCAGGTTATAGGAGAGGTGAAAAGTTTTGAAACATCTCCACGCTGTTAGATACAAATGGATAGTTCTGGGAGAAACTGCTTGTAGAATAGAGTTGATGGACACATCAAGGAGGGGTCTGAGGGAATGGGTTATGGGAATATGAGCTGCGAATAGAGAGGTACTGGGGTTGGTGATGGGTCTGCCTCCGGAGCCAGCACATTTTGAATTTCTGAAACATGAAACGAGAGAGAGAATCAGCCATTTGATTTTTGGGAATGTGGGAATGTGTTTAGCAGTTATGATAAATTGATTGCATGTTGAAATCCAGATTAGACGTCTTAGTAATGGCATGAGAGCGAGGGAATGGGAACGGCCTTTATTTATGCAATGCACGGTCGCTTCGTAATCGCAGTATACTAAGATGCTGCTTGACATCCAATTTTTTCCCCATAGAAAGGCCGCGATGACTAAAAGGTAGAGTTCAAACAGCGCAGAGGACTGGGGAAAATCTATCATCTAGGGGGCCCATGGAGACAAGAACCAACGCCCTTGGTAAAAACCCCTGAAACCGACGGATGGGGCTGTGTCAGTAAACAGTTGGATGTCATCGGGGAGAGAAACCAGATCGCTGTAGAAAAAGGTTAAACCATTCCATTGTTTAAGGAAGGTGATCCATAAACTGAGTTCATTACAACATGCCTGATTTATGATAATAAGAATCTAAGGCATGCACGACTCGGTGCATGAGAGATGAAGGGGCGGCCTTGCGGGATTATGCGCATTGCGAAGTTAAAATGACCGAGCAAGGAAAGGAGATTGCGCTTTGAACAACTTTGGCACTCTGCCAAGGAAGAAGCCACTAAGATTATTCTGTCTATTTTTTCCTTTGGCAGAGAAGCCTGGAATTTGACTGAATCCAGGTTAATGCCTAAGAATCCGATAAAATGGGTTGGTCCCAAAGATTTCTCCTGCGCAATGGGGATTCCCAGCTCTGAGAAAATTCTTTGGACAGTTGTGATATTTTTGGCTGGGATTGCATAAGAATCCAGATTGCCTCTGATATCATATTGAAAATTTTTGGGCTGCTTTTGCATCCGAAAGTAAGGCGTACTGAGAAAGATTGCCTCTGATAACATGTCGAAAATTTTTGGGCTACTTTTGCATCCGAAAGTAAGGCGAACTGAGAAATAAAACCTCCCATGCCAGCGTATCCCAAATAGCTGTCATGAATCTGGGTGGATAGGCATCACTTTGAAAGCAGAAGTGGTCTACTTTAGCCAGCCATGCACCGCGACCTACATTTTTTATCATGGTGATCGCTTGATCTATGTCATTGTAGTGCAGAGAATATTCCTCAAGGGGTATGAGGCTATTTATGCTGGAAAATGGGGAATTACCTGGGGCTGAGAGATCGATAATCAATCGCTTTTTTTCTTGAAAATTTCCTGGTAGCCACTCCGATAGGGCTGATTCGAAAATCTTTGAGGGGGGGGGGTGTCGTGCCGGGATTAAATCCCTGTTTGAGGCCAGACAAAAGAAAATAGGTAAAATTAGTGTCTGGGTGATGTGAAAGTTCCGCGGAAAGATGAGAAATATTAATTGGAGATGATAAGTAGTTTCTAGATTTTTTATTGGTAGCTTTCATGACTGGGCATACTGTACGAGCATGGGCTCCACCACAATAATTACAGACATGGAGAAACCTGCATTGCTGTCTCACGCAATTTCCTCTGTTGAAGTTACTGCAGACCTGTTGGTTACCGGCGACTGAGAAAGATTCTCTCCTGAAATCCGATGTTAGATTGGTGGTTGCCGAATGTGGAACATAGCTAGTTGATCTGACTTGGGTTGGTTCTGGGCAGGGTATTATAGCAGGATTAATTTGAGGGTGTGAGATGGTTGAGTGAGTTACTGACCTGCAGACCGCGCACGGTATGTTGCAACAACTAAAAATACGCGGTTGTGAAGATCACCGTCCAGGGCGCCCCAATAGGGGCACTGATTCCACTGAGCAACACGTACCGCGCATTTGGCTGAGAATAACTTGTGGTACGTGTAGAAATGGGTTCCGCCATAAGACAGCGCAAATTCCGTTACTATTGCCAGATAATCATTGAGTGTGCGCCATCTATAGGGAAAAGCTGAGCAAACTATCTCCATGTAGCGGCCAAATGCAATCATGAATTTGGAAAATGAAAGGGGGCGGGATGAATTGGGAGTTGAATTTTTTAAAGTTACTGAGAAATCTCCGCAATCTATTTGTCGGTAGGAATCGGCAGGACGGAGCAGAGAGAGGAGAGATCAACATCCGCACCTGCGAGAATCTGTGATTTGATGGAACTAGGCACGGGAGGTGGTTCCAGAGCAGCGGCATTCGGTGGAGTAGGTAGAGGGGTCGCTGTGAATAGAATATATTGTGATTTAGCTTGGGAGGAAGAGTTAGAAGGAAGATAAGGAGGGGCCATAACCATTTGCGGAGGCAGCCTCACGCACTGATTATCCCCTGGAGCTTGGGGAGGCCTGTAGGGAGATGGATAGAAGGAAAGGAGGAAGGAGGCCAGCCTGCTTGTGTTGCTTTGCGGAGGCATCCTCATGCATGGATTAACCACTGGTGCTTGGGGAAGCCCGTAAGAAGAGGAAGAGAAAAATGGAAGTGAGGAAGGAGGCCAGTATGCTTGTGTTGCTGGCTGAAGATTCCCAACTTGGACGTCTGCAACAGGGGCTGCTGGCCATTGATGGGGAAAAGAAAAAGTGAAAGGGTAAAAGTAAGGAGGCTAAGCTTGAGCGGCTAGCGGAGGCAGCCTCACGCTAGCCTCTACAGCCGAAGGTAGAGTGAAAAGGATAGGAGGTTGGAAAGTCACGCCCGTGGGCGCTGTTGCATGCGGCGCAGCAGCTGAAAGCGCTGCAGAGATAGGTTGAGAAGAGGGAGGCAGTGCAGTGGGAGGAGCAGCCGAATATGGGGCGCGGCCCAGACTTGCTGATGGCCTGCTACGTCCTGATGCTCGGGTGGAGCCAGAACTTGAGCTGGAAGATGATGACATTAATGAGACATGATGATGTTTATTCTTGTGGGCTTTGGTTACCTTTTTGGAGGTAGGTGAATTAGTATTTTCCAGAGATCATAAAGTTGAGCTTTGTTCATTTTTTGAGAAAACATTTTTATAAATGATACATTTTCATTTATATAAAATCAGTTTCATGTTTATATGACTCATATTCATATTTATATTTATGTTACACAGTTTCATTCATGGATCCTTTATGTCAGATATGACTGACTGACTGACCAATATTAACTAGCCTACAACTTGGATAAGATTCCTAAAAGTTTTACACCTACTGCACACATTACAGACATTGATTCACAAACGTAGATATGTTCTACATGTCTACAGTATAAAGAATGAACAAACCAGTCTTATAAACTCCTTGATTTCGCTTAAGCAACTTTAAATATAATATGCATGCACAATAAACTATTGTAAAATTTATTTACTCAGCAGAAAGGTTTTTGCAGGTTTTAATAAAATGTAAATTAATAACACTCATAATAAGCATATTTCCAATTTTCCAGTATGCACCCCACGCTTGAACAGTATCATCAATTCACTCATAAAAATCTTCGATAACCCAAACTTCGGCACGGCACATTTGGTTCGTTGAGTCCTCGATAATCCTCAGCAAACTTTGACAGTTGGTTGAACCGGCTCAATCGGTTCTTTTTGAGTTGGATTCCGGCTGTGCGTCCTGTGTCATCAACCCAGAACTAAAGTTTGATTCAGTTCAATTTGTGAACCCAGCTTGACCAGTTACTTCCTGAGAACGGCTTAAAAGAACGATTTGTTCAAGAACCGAACATCAGTAATCAAGAGGCTTGTTCAAGATGCATTGGCGCTGCACAAACCAATCAGTGTATGACATCATAGCACCAAGACAGTAATTCAAAAGCATAAAGAGTCATCTGCTTTCCAATGGCTCTCGTGGTACTTTGATGTCATACACTGATCGGTCTGCGCAGCCCCAATGCATCTCGAACAAGGATTACAAGAAGGTTACAGGCAGGGGAGTTTTATCAGGATGGGAGCAATACTCTGCAGGGCAGTGGCCCTCCAGGACTGAGTTTTCTCATCTCTGTGCTAGGGGTATGTAAACTTTTGAGCATAACAGTGTCTTCTGTAGCTTATGATGGGCAGAATTAAATGCAAAAAAATATCGCATGGTCCTGATGGTGCCATTAGAGTCGTAGAATATGTGTGTGAGACTGTCTGATTGAGAGAGCGGTAATTACTTTCCTGACTTTGCAGTGTTCATTGCAAGTGTATTCATTATTGTGTTTGTTTTTGATTAGTATCAATTTTTTGTTTCTTTTTAAAATTATTTTACTTTTTAATCAGTTTATTTATTTACTTCAAGTGTCTTTGATTGCAAAATATGTAAAATATTTTTCTCAATCTAAATGATGTTGCGGTCCTGTTGAGTTTGTTGAATAATATTTGCAGTCCTGTTAAATGTTTGCAGTCCTGCATTTGTTGAAAAATAAAACTGAGTTTTGTTGATGCCTTGCTGTGTTTGTGGCTTTGTTTACAGTTTTTATAAGCGCATATGACACATTATTGTGTAGAAGGCCCGTAGCATTTAAAATATATTGAGTGTATGGTAATTTATAGACATTTACTGAAACGTGAGTGGCCGTTTACAGAGAGTCAACTGCTTGTACCCTGGATTTTGTGAAGGCTTTACTTGTGCACAGGACGATACGTGGATTTACCAGTGTGTGAGTAAATATTCCCATCCCTGTTTGGGAGTTTATTGCATTAGTGAGTGGACTGGAAAACTGCTGCGCACAAAAGAGTCAGTTTCTGTCCGTGTCAGGAAACCAGAAACGCCTGGGCACATACACGAAAACTGCCGGAAACGTGCCGTTTACAGGTTAGTGCACTGACATGAACAGTCTGGAAACAAGCCTTTTTATGTAGTGCAAGAAAATCTGTTACTCCATATCTACACCAGAAGAGAGTGGTGCGGCATGGCTGAAGATAGAAGAAGCCATTATAATTATAATCAGATTATTTTAGAACCCGTTATAATAGAATCTATTATATTATGATTTTCACTACATTAGATGTGGCATGGGACAATTGACAAATCCCAGACAGTAAACTGATGTCCCATTCTATTTCTGACAAACTCCAAGCACTTGCACTACTTCTGACGTGAAAGAGGAATGATTTGGAACTTTTGCTTTGTTACAACCAGTGGAGACACAACGTTACATAGTTCTTTAAAAGCCTGATGGTTTTATGTTAAGTGCCTCCCACAGTAATTAAAGAAAAATCCTGGTTTAGTTCAGTAATAATTGCAGATTTCATTCATAATTACTTTTAAAAGTATTATATTTATACATTTTTAGTGCATCTGAATATGGAATACATAGTATTGTAATATATTTTCCTATATGGAACTTTTCAACATAATTAAACAGGCAAAAAATAATCTCACTTTCTTATTGGGTAATGTATTGAATGAGGTTTTAGTTAGAGACAGTTTAACTGTGACCTAAAAATGAAGAATATTGAACTTAAATTAAGAAAAGCTTAATATATTTATAATAATATGAAATAAATAAAAACTTTCTGCTTGACATACTTCAGTTTGTCCAATGAGCAGTTTGGATCATCCAGTTTTTCAGAGAGCAGCTTGACTCCTGAATCTCCTGGGTGATTGTAGCTCAGATCCAGCTCTCTCAGGTGTGAGGGGTTTGAACTCAGAGCTGAAGACACATAACGACATCCTTTCTCTGTCACCATACAGCCAGACAATCTACAAACACAGGAATAGTCCATGTGACAATCCAAAAGGTTACATTTCAAACTAATTTGTCAAGACCAACTTCAAATGTGGATGGATATCGTCACCCTGGAATTCTAAGTTTATTATTCTAATTCTGTGACAAAATAATTAAATCACATATTCTAATTCTGTGACAACTTATTTATATTATGTGATAGATTTTTTAATGTTCTGTACATTTTGGGACTTTTTATTTACGCAAACAACAAAGGTTGTATCTATACAGTCGAATGGGAATGCAAAACTTTTGAAGCTCAAAATCTCAAAACTACTCAGAATGCAGATAGAGACATATAATTCAAGAAGGCTGACCTCATCGCGTAATCTTAGGTTTACTTCGTGTTAAAAAAATAAATGTCTCCCTCATTTTATATGCAATAATGTACGTCACTATCAATGTATGAAAAAAAACTGTGTGAGAAACACAGAACATATAGCTATAAGCGATGAGGTGAGAGTCAGGCTTTAAAACACTAGGGTGCAACAGATCATAGATGATCCATTGATCGAGCGGACCAGGCTACGGTTCGACTTTCGCGCGCGGATTTGTGGATTAACTGTTAAGTTTTACCATCATAGAGTGAATGTTTTGTCTTGCCAATTTACACATTCAAGCAATTTTAACTCGCGCACTTTTTTTTATGTGCTCTTAGCTGCTGCCGCACACACAGCACATGCACACAGAGAGAGGCTCGATTCAGACACCGCGTGAACACCGAATTGACTTCTCTTTCACAAACACAATGTTATGTTAAAATACTCATTTTGGCAAGTATTATAGAAAACACAGTCGGTTATGGCTTAAGTAAACGTAAACAGCTGAGAAAGAAACCAGATGAGTGTCAGTATTAGATCCATGCATTTGGTCTTGAGGAGACAGCAGCCAATAAATACCTGCATCTGTCTGCTAATCAAAACAGTCGAGAAACAGTCAAGCAACAGAAGAAACAGTTGAGCAACAGATAAGGACAGCAGTTTGTAAGTGTTTTGCCTCGTTTTCTGATTAGACTACTGCGTGATCGTCTTTGCTAAGAGAAAACTTTGGTTTTATTTACTGTGTGTCTTACCCTGGTAAATACGTGCTGAAGTGGCGCTTGGTATTGCTTTTGCCTGTCGCGGGACTGGCCAGTTTCGGTCTGCTAAATAGGGAGGCATGATACATAGCCGGTGAAAGCATTTAACAAGCTGTTTTGGAGGCGCTTGTCAGAAGAAACACAATCGAGCAACAGATAAGAACAGCAATTTGCAAGTGTTTTGCCTCGTTTTCTCCCATTACACTACTGCATGATTGTGCCGAGTGCTAGGTAAGCTTCTGACTTTAAATTTAGCTGGGGTTTGGTCTTACCCTGGTAAATACTGCTGAAGTGGTGTTGGTTTTGGCTGTTGCCTATCGCGGACTGGCCCGTTTCGTGAATCTGCTAATAGGGATGCAAAATAGGGAAGCTACTTCAATAACCACAGGTAAACTCGGCAAATATATAAGTGGTAGGTGTCACCGCGTCAAGCGTCGCAGCAGCCCTTGTGTGAAGCCTCCTCGTGTGACAGACCGCAAGTCTAAAGACCATCGTTCCTAACCTGTCGCGACTCCACCGAGCAATGAGCACCGACAAAGGGCACTTGAGTATTGCTTTTCTTCCCCTTCACTTTTTTTTGTACAGCTCTTCCCTCAAATACTTATTTTTGGCCACTTATTCAGTTCACTATGTGCTTTCACATCACCTCTACTCTCACAACTACACCGCGGAGAGCACGCTCTTACGCCGAAGGAAGGCCTGCCCCGACAAATCTACGGCCTTCCCTCTGGACCTCTACTACTACGGCTCTCTATACAGTTGGTCCTCGGGACTGCCAGTCTGCTGTTAACCCGCGCTGCAACTCATTCTTCTATCGCTACATCATTCCATTCCGTCAGCCTCATGGCACTGACTGAGACTTGGGATCAACTGCGGACACTGCCACTCCGCAGGCCTCTTCCACTGGTTTCAACTTGTTTTCCCACACCCCCGTACGCTGGGAGGGGTGAGTACTGGTCTCCTTATTAGAAAGGATTGGAAATTTGATCTTCAACCCACCACCTACAGATAACGGTTCATTTGAAATCACATGCTATTACTGGTAACCCACACCCTGTTAAAATCCACTTTGTGGTCATTTATCGTCCCCCAGGTCAATTGGGAAACTTCTTGGAGGAGTTGGATGTGCTGCTATCAAACTATCCTAAGGATGGTACTCCCTCTGGTACTGGCTTGTTGACTTCAACCTCCACCTAGATAAAACCCCAAAGTGCTGCTGAGCGTTCAATACTCTGTTTGCCTCATTTGATCTCAAGCAGTGTCTATTGCAGCGACTCACAAAACGAGCAGCCAACTGGACCTCATCTACACACGCTGTTGCTCCGTGGACAACTCTTTAGTTGCTCCACTGCACACCTCAGACCACTTCCTCTGGAACAGTTCCCTCAGCATTCAAGCAGGCTCGGGTAAGCCCACTGCTGAAGAAACCATCTCTAAATCCAGCACTTCTAGAAAACTACAGACCAGTATCCCTTCTTGCATTCATTGCAAGGACACTTGAACGAGCTGTGTTCAACCAGCTCTCTATGTTTCTTGTACAGAACAACCTCCTGGA
>NC_056575.1:27618601-27620870 GCF_018340385.1 Cyprinus carpio | reverse complement strand
CCATAACTCCTTCCAGGACATCCAGAAACCTAGGAGTTGTGATGGATCATCAGTTAAGCTTCATAGACCATATTGCTACAATGACCCGGTCCTTCAGATTTGCCTTATACAACATTAGGAAGATTAGACCCTTCCTGTCAGAGCAAGCCACCCAACTTCTTGTCCAAGCTCTTGTTCTCTCCAGACTGGACTATTGTAATGGTCTCCTGGCGGGCCTTCCTGCATGTACTATCAAGCCTCTGCAACTGATCCAGAATGCAGCAGCGAAGGTTGTCTTCAATGAGGCAAAAACAGCTCACATTACTCCTCTCCTCATCAGGTTACACTGGCTACATGTAGCTGCTCGCATCAAATTCAAGGTACTGATGCTTGCCTACAAGACGACCACTGGCATGGCACCAACATACCTAAGCTCATTAGTTCAATCTTATGCGCCCTCCAGAAGTTTGCGCTCTGCAAGTGAACGACACCTTGAGTTGCCATCCCAAAGAGGTTCAAAATCACTCTCACAGACCTTTTCCTGGACTGCGCCCACCTGGTGCAATGACCTCCCGATCTCAATTCGAACAGCTGAGTCTTTACTCATTTTCAAAAAACATCTAAAGACTCATCTTTGTCGCCTGCACTTAACCAACTAATACTAGTACTTACCTTTTCTTTTCTTTTCTTTTCTATCATATTCTTATAAAAAAAATAAAAAAAACCTGGCTACGTGTTCTGTACTAGACTAACTGAGACTTGTCATTGCACTTGTATACCGTTCTTGTTCTCTTGTTGATCTGATTGCTTCTATTGTTCTCATTTGTAAGTCGCTTTGGATAAAAGCGTCTGCTAAATGATTAAATGTAAATGTAAATAACACCACAGCTCTATCAAAGATTAATCTGTATTTAACCTGTGCAGTGAGCACTATTGTGTTATTTCACACTAAGTTATTACATTTCTGCACCTGAATACTACAGTTACTGACATTATTTGTAACTGTGTTATTCATCTTGTAATTTGTTCTATTGTTGTTTTTATTAATGACTTTATTAGTTAAGCTCATTTTTGCAGTTGCATAAAAGTACTTTAAATAAATAATTTAAAAAAACCCACTTCATTTTTATTTATTTTTTTGCTTATTCAAAAAAATTATCCGATCTGTGACTCAAAATCCATAATATGATCCGAACCGTGAGTTTTGTGATCCGTTGCACCACTACTAAACACTAGAGTTTACAGTAACTTTTGATGATTTGATGTCTTGTGAGTAACCGCAACCGACACTGAAGAGGACACAATTTTTGATATTTTTCATGCTGCTCTGCTGGACTACATTACACACCTATTGGCTTCAGATAACAAAAAAAAAAAAAAAAACTTAAAGGGTTAGTTCATCCAAAAATGAAAATTAGCCCATAAATGACTCACCCTCAATCATCCTAGGTGTACAGGTGCATCTCAATAAATTAGAATGTTGTGGAAAAGTTCATTTATTTCAGTAATTCCAACTGAAATTGTGAAACTCTTGTATTAAATAAATTCAATGTACACAGACTGAAGTAGTTTAACCCTTTGAGCAATACGGTCCCATATATGGGATTTTTATTTCCGTGCCCCTGGGAGTATGGTCCCACATATGGAATTCAGAATGTTCGGTGACGTCACATAACTGCCAAATTCAAACTGTGGTTTTGCACGTTGGCTGGCGCTGAGCCAGAGAGAGACATGCACTGCTCTTGACATATTATCACAACTATGCAGTGTTATTAACTACATAATGCATATTTTAGGTTTCAGACATTTAATTACACATAAATACTAGTAAAACAATACATTTGAGTTTGAAAAATACACGCATATGTCTATGGAAGCAACAATAATAATCCATTAAAATGTAATTTGCAGATGTTTTTTATTCATATCAAATACATATAGTGTAAGTAACTATAAAGATCACTATATTCTTCACCCAGTTCACCGGCCACTTATTACTTGTATTTTGGGAGAAAATGATGAATTCACGAGCTGTAAATCCGACTGACAGGACTCTCTGAACTGCAGTGTGAACAAACATGGCGGCACCCATCTGACATTACAGATCACAATCAAGATCATTTAGAAAGGTTTTTAAATGACAAAACACACTTATTTACACATACAGGTGCTGGTCATATAATTAGAATATCATCAAAAAGTTGGCTTATTTCACTGATTCCATGCAAAAAGTGAAACTTGTATATTATATTCATTCATTACACACAGACTGATATATTTCAAATGTTTA
>NC_056575.1:27616852-27616931 GCF_018340385.1 Cyprinus carpio | reverse complement strand
ATTGGCCAAGATTTTTAAAAATCCTTTCTTTGTATTGGTCTTCAGTAATATTCTAATTTTCTGAGATACTGAATTTGGG
>NC_056575.1:27614877-27616591 GCF_018340385.1 Cyprinus carpio | reverse complement strand
TGTGACAAGCCTGACATGTCGCCATGGACACAGTAAGGGGAACATTCTAAAATAAAGGTCATCTTAAAAAAACTCACTCTGGGGCGACTGCTAGAATATTTTAAACTCACCACTGAAAAGGTTATAAAAACTCACTCTGGGGGGACCACTAGAATATTTTAAACTCACCACTGAAAAGGTTAAGTCTTTGGTTCTTTTAATTGTGATGATTTTGGCTCACATTTAACAAAAACCCACCAATTCACTGTCTCAACAAATTAGAATTCTTCATTAGACCAACAAAAAACATATTTTTTGTGAATTGTTGGCCTTCTGGAAAGTATGTTAATTTACTGTACATGTACTCAATACTTGTAGGGGCTCCTTTTGCTTTAATTACTGCCTCAATTCGGTGTGGCATGGAGGTGATCAGTTTGTGGCACTGCTGAGGTGGTATGGAAGCCCAGCTTTCTTTGACAGTGGCCTTCAGCCCATCTGCATTTTTTGGTCTCTTGTTTCTCATTTTCCTCTTGACAATAAATACCCCATATATTCTCTCTGGGGTTCAGGTCTGGTGAGTTTGCTGGCCAGTCAAGCACACCAACACCATGGTCATTCAACCAACTTTTGGTGCTTTTGGCAGTGTGGGCAGGTGCCAAATCCTGCTGGAAAATGAAATCAGCGTCTATAAAAAGCTGGTCAACAGAAGGAAGCATGAAGTGCTCCAAAATTTCTTGGTAAACGGGTGCAGTGACTTTGGTTTTCAAAAAACACAATGGATCAACACTGGTAGATGACATTGCATCCCAAATCATCACAGTCTGTGGAAACTTAATACTGGACTTCAAGCAATTTGGGCTATGAGCTTCTCCACCCTTCCTCCAGACTCTAGGACCTTGGTTTCCAAATGAAATACAAAACTTGCTCTCATCTGAAAAGAGGACTTTGGACCAATGGGCAACAGACCAGTTCTCCTTCTACTTAGCCCAGGTAAGATGCCTCTGACGTTGTCTGTGGTTCAGGAGTGGCTTAACAAGAGGAATACAACAACTGTTGCCAAATTCCTTGACACATCTTTGTGTTGGCTCTTGATGCCTTGACCCCAGCCTCACTCCATTCCTTGTGAAGGTCTTTTCCTTCCACTCAACTTTCTGCTTGACAATCCTCATAAGGCTGCGTTTCTCTGTTGGTTGTGCATCTTTTTCTTCCACACTTTTTCCTTCCACTCAACTTTCTGTTAACATGCTTGGATACAGCACTCTGTGAACAGCCAGCTTCTTTTGCACTTAATGTTTATGGCTTACCCTCCTTGTGAAGGGTGTCAATGATTGTCTTCTGGACAACTGTCAGATCAGCAGTCTTCCCCATGATTGTGTAGCCTAGTGAACCAAACTGAGAGACCATTTTGAAGGCTCAGGAAACCTTTGCAGGTGTTTTGAGTTGACTGGAATGTCACCATATTCTAATTGAACTAAATGTGAGCCAACATCATCACAATTAAATGAACCAAAGTGTAACACCTCTGTAACAGGGTAGTTCTCTTTCTGATGGACCAGACAGTTAACCTCAGAAGAACAAGGCAAGTGATGGGAGGCGGCGGTGGTGCAGAGTAAATATCAGAGGCAATCTGTAGGTTAACCACAATTTAAATTTTAGTGTGAATGGTTTAGTGTATGGTTCTTTATTTTTTCTTCAGTAAGTACCTTTTTTTTCCAAAAAAAAAAAAAAAAAACAA
>NC_056575.1:27614437-27614857 GCF_018340385.1 Cyprinus carpio | reverse complement strand
TACCCTGGGTGCACCCACTAATTAACCCTCTGAGGTCCAGGGGGTTTTGGGGGCCTGGAGAAGTTTTGACATGCCCTGACTTTTCAGTTGCTTATAAAAGTATACAGTCGTGGCCAAAAGTTTTGAGAATTACATAAATATTAGTTTTCAAAAAGTTTGCTGCTAAACTGCTTTTAGATCTTTGTTTCAGTTGTTTCTGTGATGTACTGAAATATAATTACAAGCACTTCATACATTTCAAAGGCTTTTATCGACAATTACATGACATTTTTGCAAAGAGTCAGTATTTGCAGTGTTGGCCCTTCTTTCTCAGGACCTCTGCAATTCGACTGGGCATGCTCTCAATCAACTTACAAACCAAATACTGACTGATAGCAACCCATTCTTTCATAATAACTTCTTGGAGTTTGTCAGAATTAG
>NC_056575.1:27612227-27613578 GCF_018340385.1 Cyprinus carpio | reverse complement strand
CTAAAGTCTGAAAACACTGTATTCAGTACAAACTGGGCTACAATGATATATAAATAGCATGTATGTACATGATTGTGTTTTTGAGAAAACAATGGTCATGCGTGGGTAGTGAAAAACTAAAATTTTGAAGTCACTGAAATTAGGTCATAAAACACATACAGAACATTTGTTCACAAGACTGTCAAATCTGGAGCTTGTAGCCTAGAATTTTTGTTTCAAAATGATGTGAAAAGGGGGCGCTAGCGAGCGGCGAATGGAGTAGACATAGTTTTTTGAGTCTCCTCAAGCTGCCTCCTGTTTTTTGTTTAATATACCCGTCAATATACTAGTTCACCCTAAATGTGAATACTCTGTTCATTAGTAAATTGTTGGCATTTGTGTTTTAAGTTTTTATTTTGGACAATCAAACAATGACTTCCAAGAAGCTCTCGAAGGCCGCGCAGCAGAGTAAAGATGGCGATGATACAAGTGATTCCCTCTCCTCAGCAACTGCCAACGCTATACTCGCCGCTATTGAGAAACAAGGCAACGATCTGAAGCGGCTTATCGAGGATACTAAGTTGTCAATCAACACTCGTCTTGATGCACTGGATGCCGTGCTGGCGAATGTACAGTCTGAACAGTCAGGTGTTAAGAAAAGGGTTGAGGAGCTGGAATTAGCCGTGACCAATTGTGATTCTCGCTTGGAAGAAGTTGAGAAAGTCTGTGAGGAATTGCGCTCTGACAACAAATTTCTCCGTACTAAGGTGAATGATCTGGAGGGCCGATCTCGCAGGCTTAACTTGAAATTTGTGGGGATCAAAGAAGGAGCGGAGCAGGGTCATCCTACTGCATTTATAACTGAGCTGATCTCCACGCTGTTTGGCCAAGACAAATTTCCTAAGCCAGTCAAAGTGGATCGCGCTCACAGGTCGTTGCGACTGAAGCCTTCAAATGACATGAGGTCGCGTCCGATCATTGCGAAGCTACATCACGACCGTGATAAAGAACTGATCCTCTGTCTGAGCCGCGAGAATGCTCCGTTACATTATAGGGGGAAACAAGTGCATATTTTCCCGGATTACACAGCGGAGGTTACCTCGAGACATCGCGCATTCGGATCGGTAATGAAAGTTTTAAGGGAAGCGGGGGTGACCTGCTCTCTTCTTTTTCCTGCAAGACTGCGAGTTAATCACAAAGACTCCATCTCAATGTTCGACTCACCAAAGGAAGCACGAAAATTTGCGGACTCTCTTTCTGCCAAATGACATCTTTAGTGAATCTGACTGGGATGCTGCATAGGGCTGAAGGTAGACTGTAAGGGCTTCACCTAAGTTATATATATTTTATCTCCTTTGAACTTGACGGTTTA
>NC_056575.1:27611223-27611320 GCF_018340385.1 Cyprinus carpio | reverse complement strand
AAGATTACAAAACCCATCTGGTAGAGACTATTCATTCTTTTCATCTGTACACAAATCGTACACTAGAATTGACTATTTTCTTGTTGACTCTAAACTT
>NC_056575.1:27609904-27610196 GCF_018340385.1 Cyprinus carpio | reverse complement strand
GGCATCATTCTTCAATTATTGGCATTACAATCGGGTCTGTAGAGACCAGATTTTCCCTTTATGCAGATGATTTGCTATTATTCTTAAAAGATGCTGTTGATTCTTTACCCCCCCAATGGACTTGATAAACCATTTTGGTTCTTTTTCTGGCTATTCAATTAACTGGAAGAAAAGCATCTTCATCCCTCTTGGCAGTAATTTTCCTAATAATTTTTTAGAGTCCATCCCTTTTAAAATTGTTCATGATCATTTTACTTATTTAGGTCTGGTTATTCCTACAGATCCAAAAGAC
>NC_056575.1:27608409-27608536 GCF_018340385.1 Cyprinus carpio | reverse complement strand
TTGGGGTCCCTTCCTCCAACATTTACATAATAGTAGAACTTAAAGATTATTATACTATCTGTATAATTATCTGTTATGGTTATGATTTTTGTGGTGATTTTTGTCCCTGTCCCTGCATGATTTATAT
>NC_056575.1:27603439-27608279 GCF_018340385.1 Cyprinus carpio | reverse complement strand
ATGATGTGAAAATCATCTTGTTTAGTCACAGAAAACAATAGATTGATTTAAATTTTCTAAGACACTTTTTGTTTGAAAGGGCATATGTAGTGAGTCCTCAACTATCATAGATATTATTGTGATTTACACCTGAGAAGACAAAGAGGTAATTTTATAATGAGCTGTATATAATGAGCCTCTTTCAGTCAGGTGTGTGACTGAGAGGGAAGAGTTACAAGAAAGAATATGAGGACAAAATAAATGCATATATTTTTTTATGTTTGTAGTTTATTTTAGAATATACTTATTTATCCCAACAAAATAATTTGAGATTCACTTGCGAGAGTGCAGTTAAACAGTTTATTAAGACAATAAAAGCTGACTTTCACATTTTTAGCATCATTACTTCAGTCACACGATCCATCAGAAATCCTTCTAATATTCTGATTTTCTACTAAAATAATATATATATTTATTGTTATTATTATTATTAATGATGAAAAGAGCTGATAGTATTTTTTCAGTTTTTTTTTTGATAAATTGAAAGAACAGCATTGTTAGTAACATTTATCGTATTAATCGTTTTTATTTATCATCACGTGTATGCTAAATAAAAGTTTTAATTTCTATATATACTGACTCCAAGCTTTTGAATGGTATAGTGTATATTGTTACACTTGGAGAAAGACTAAATGCTGAAAATTTAGCTTTGATCACAGGAATAAATTAAATTGTGAAATATATTCAAATAGAAAACAGTTATTTTAAATAGTAAAAATATTTCACAATATTACTGCTTTAGCAAACTGGTATTGACTGGTATTGTGCCACGTTGAAATATATAAATGAACATCACATAACTTGCATTTCCGAAGTGTATATTGTTTATATGCTCTCAAATAAACTAAATGCTAAACTACATTATTAACATTATTGTGATGGTCACTGATACTAGTAGTACAGTAGAACATTTAGATTATGTGAATGAAACTTCATAATGTTTCACTTGATTATACATTTAGTCAGGAATTATAGTTTGGAAAAAATCTAACTAGTAAAATGTGTACACGTTATGTGAAAACTAGTACAAGTTTATAAATAATAAAAAAAGGACTTACTCATGTTTATGATCTCTGCTGGATTACTTCATTCTTTTTTTCTGAGAAAATCCAAAACTCAAATACTGAGTCAATCCTTAGTGTGTCTTCTTGGGGTGAATTAGGTCTTATTCCTCTCAGTGCAAAGCAAACAGTAAAATAAAATAAAAAAACGAACATTCTCCTGCTTTGTTTTCTGTGCGTGCGTTTACAAGCCACAAGCTTCACGTGGAACATTATAAACTCAATAGCGCATTCAGCGCGTGGGCGTGGTCGCATTAGATATAATGAAGGGAGACATGAAAGACAGACATCACGTTGTTTTCATATGGATTACTTTATCGCAGAATATTTGTTTTCGGTAGCACTTGTTTAGTTTAAAAGTAGACATGTCAAGCTTTCTATAGATATATCTCTCATGTCTCTTCGTTGAGTATTCACTGAGTTACAGTTCATTTTAATGACGCATTTCTAAATGAAGATCACCGCAGACCAAGGCTGCAGACAGCGCACCTTGTTTGTTTTCTTTATTTTATAAATTCACAAAGTTTTGTTGTTATTATGTGTGGATACAAATAAAACTAGACCCTTTACAGATTCAATTGATGTATTGCTCTTATCTGTACGATCAAAACTGAAAGTGTAATTTAAGTTCTTTTCGGGGTTATCAGGAGAAGATGCCTCATAACACGTATACGCGGGGATCGACTCCAGAGGGTTAACTATACATTAACACAATAAATCACCTTCACAATCAATCAAATTAAATGACTACAGTTAGTGATAACCAACAGTAACTGCAATATGCAACTGGTATGCAAATTAGTCTTTCAAAGTCAGATGTCAATCTGACAAAAACGTCTGATCAGTCTTTTCCTTTAACTGGAACTGATGTCACTCAGATTTTTAAAGGTCTCAAGGAGAAAAATAGTATCAGTCACTGGAAGCAAAATTATCTAACTTGGTTAAAGAAAATTATAATGAAAAACTGTTCTTCATTCCAGGTTCATGATCCTTTCAGTCAAGGTTGGAGGCTCGCCATCAATTATGGAGATCCACATGAAATTCATCCTCACAGGAAAAAAAACCTGGCGTGTACGTTCACAGACCAATACACACTTAATTCTGTGCATCAAGAATCATTTTCAATTAAATACAGAACACATGGACCACATAATACATACATGCATATCATTTATGCAACTTGTGTCATAATAATGAATTACCTTTTCATTCTTGTCTATTTTCACAGGTACACACAATCAAAATGGCATCAGCGGACCGCAGTGACACACACAGAACATGCGGCCTGACACAATCACACTACAAACAAACAATCCACTCCATATAACATGACAGTATAACACTGTTTAGTCTTATATGCATAAAACAAATAAAACTCTTACATACGATCAATGCTCTGACTGGTTGCTTCTCATTTCTTAGTCCAATCCAAAAACACATATTTACATATATTTTTTTATCAATCTATATAGATTTTCTTTTATATGAATGGTCATTATACTGAATTTAAACAATGTTATATATAATAATATTCATCACAGCAATCATTTAACAGGGGTTACAAAAGACAAACTTGTTAAACTACTTCAGTCTGGGTACATTGAATTTATTTAATAAACGAGTTTCACAATTTGAGTTAAATTACTGAAATAAATGAACTTTTCCATGACATTCTAATTTCAATATAATATAATATAGAATATAATATAGTCAGAGTTATATTAAAAATCTTTGATCTTTCAAGCTGTTTAATGCCACTCAGCAGGTGTTGCATGCTTCAGTCCAAAACAAGTTAAATAAAAATTGCCCATCCATAAAAAATGGGGGGTGAACAAAGGCCTTTTGTAGCGAATCAATGCGTTTTTGTAAGAAAAATATCCATATTCAAAACGTAATAATCACTTTTATATAGCTTGCGCTCACTGTTGTAAATGGAAGCAGATCCGGGTGGAATACCTATGAGGTCAAAACTATTTTTAATATAATTCAGACTGGATTCGTCTGAAATGTATGTATTATATGATTCGCGATACACGCTCTGACGTCCCGATCTGAATCAAACAAATCAAGAAGCAAATAAGGAGTTTATTGATTAATTTTATTATGCTGGTCTGTCTCAGCTGTCTAACAGCATTCATCAAGGTCAAAAAGATGGCCAATCAAATAAAAGGGCAGATGTTCAATGCATGTTACACCACAAGCTTTTCAATTTGATAAACACACTAAATATTTTGTTAATTTGATTGAAATGCATTTACCTCAGAATCTCCAGCTGACAATTTTGACTCTTCAGTCCATCAGAAAGCAGCTTCACTCCTGAATCCTGCAGGTCATTGTTACTCAGGTCCAGCTCTCTAAGGGCAGAGTTTGATGATTGTAGAACTGAAGACAAACTTCCACAAGACTGAGCAGTGATATTACATCCACATAGCCTGTGTAAAGAACAAAACAAACAACAATATAACGTGTTTACTTATTGTGTTTATTTATCTGGTAGGGTTTACAGTCTGGAGCACATATGACTTCCAGAAATCTTTGACTGTGATGATACAGTTGAAGTAAACTCAATGAACAGTGAATACATCTGATGGTTTTAGCTTTGAGAATGTAAGGCTATAACACAAAATTTAATGGCATTCATTAGATTTTAATAGTATTTTTCAGTAATTCAATTCTTCATAAAACACCTGTCACAGCAAGGCAGAGAAGGGAGAGTGGATCCAGTTGCAGCAAGTTTGTATTTGTTTAAAGTAAAAAAAAAAACATCTAGCAAACATTCATAGATAATAACTGACCATGAACTAAAGAAACGCATAAAGCACCAGTTTCAGTAACAGTCTCACATGCGCACAGCACGCAGAGTAGTTTAGTTTTGAGTGAAAACAGGGCGGAAAAGCTGGGAGGTTTTAAAAGAGTGCTAAGGGAATTATACAAATGAATACAGAGGTTACTGGAAACAAATGTACTTCTAAAAGTTCCGACTGCACTTCATAAACAACTCCACTCCATTTTGTTTTCATCTTCGCTCCATGTAATACCTAAAGGAAGTGTTCGCAATACTGCTCTGTCCACAGAGGTTACTGGAAACAGCTCTAATTCAGCCTTTCCATAAGCCCCACCTGCTGTCACCGAGTGGATTCACAGAGACTTATATTTACATTCAGTCTGTGTGCAGTTTCTGTCTGGCCAAAAACGGACCGAATTTGCATGCCCTGCTGCCCGACATTTTTTTTTCCCTACCCTGTAAAATTTGGACCGGTTGATGAAAAACAAGTTATGTCAATGATACACATACGTGATCTAGAAATTCTTTTATGGAAGCACACGATTAAAATACATTTAATTATTTATGAATCAATGATTCCTGTTGACAACCCTTTGTCTTTATTTAAGGACTGAAATGAGTGAGTTTGCCTTTTTAATGAAACATTTTAAAGCTTTATTTAAACATATACATTAGATATTTGAATCATGCTATTAACACTGTTGTCAGTCACGTTGTAGTTTAAAATCCAAACATCAACTGTTAAATGTTATTGTTTTAGTGATTATGCAAACAAAAAGTCATTCTATTTGTTGTTTGTTGAATTTTTAATATAAAACATGACGTGATTTATGTGTCGGTACTTTTTGAACATCTCCAGCATATTTTAACAATACCGTGATAATACTGATACCCGGTGATAATTAAAAATCATTGTGGATTAGAATGATTCACTGAATCACAGTGATTCATGATT
>NC_056575.1:27595939-27598439 GCF_018340385.1 Cyprinus carpio | reverse complement strand
TCAATGCCACAGCTCCTCTCAGGTCTTCATCATAGAAGATCAGGGTTCGCATTTTTCACAAGCTGCTGAAAGCCCAGTTTTCAACCAGTTTGAGGATCATGTCTTCATCTGTCACCTTCTATTCTCATAGTCCTTTCTGATGTTTGATTTCCTTGGTCTGAAGGATCGAGGAAGTGTGTACATCTGAGTGAGAGTCTTGGGAATACTTTCACCCCCTGCTTCACTCAACATCTTCTCCAGAACAGCTGCTGAGAGATCCAGCAGAAGACTGGGATGTGGGTACAATGATGAAGAGGCTCCTTGTATGACTTCAGGTGTGAGATGATCCTATCGGCCAGGACTCTGATCATCACTGATCCCCTTCCTGAAGTATTCCGTCCTTCTGTGGCTCATTGAAGCCTCTGCGTACTTCTGTCACCGATGGAGACACCCAGAGGGGGATCTAGATCAGCTTTCGCTGCTGGTCTGGAGGTGATATCCAGATTAGAGCAGAGGGAAGCAGATTTCCTCCTCAAATGAGTGTCTTTCACCAGCAGCACATCACTACTGATGAGCTGCGGGATTCAGGATGAGGGTGGTACACAGTTTCACTTTTTAAAAACTCCTAAAGTTCAGAGACAGACGAGACACATCATCCAGACCATCAAAAGATGCCCCACTTTTTATATTCATCACCTGGATATTTCCATTTCTTTTAGTCTCTACAGGGAAAAAGAAATTAAGAAGAATCTGAAAGACTGATTTGTTTTGTCCTTCAATCCAGCTGATTTCTGAAAAGGAAGTGGAAATATGAGCTGGACGTCCTGATTCTCTTTTCCCTCCTTCAGCCCAGTTCCATGATGAATTCTTCTTCTCTCACAGGAGACGGTTTTTTTTTGTTTTTCCAATGCCAGCGACTCCCTTGTCGAGCACAGTCTCCTGATGGCTTTTGTCTTGTCCAGGTTAAAGCTCTAAAGATGTCACTCGCATTTGGATGGCTGTGTCCGCTGTGCTGCTCGGCTAGCTCTCCTTGATAGTTGTCTCAATCTCGTCTCACCTCCATGTTCATTACTGATCTCTCCACTCACTCTCTCTCAGATGTAGAGCGCTGTGTAGATCTCATTCAGGCAGGTGTTTGTTTTCTCTGCGTCGCTGTTCCCTCACACAGACACGCAAACTTCTTCAGCAGATTTGATCTAAATGTTTTGAGGGCTTCAATGCTGTAAAATAAAAATTGAACATTATTGCATTAGTTAAAAAGCACAATGTCTTATGTTGTAACACATGTTCAGATCATATCTCTTACAGAAATATTATACCTGAGATCAGGCCGTGAATCTTCACTGTTAAAGATTATTGGCTGAATCATAGATGCGTCACTCTTCATAGACACACAGCTGGACTCTGCTTCTGATCTCTTCTGATGAACTGAGCTAAAACAGAGAAACATTGAAGTTCATTATTTAACACTAGAAATGCTACAAGGTAAATTTAACCCATGGCTGTTTTTCAAATGTACATAACAGATTCTCAATAAAATACTGAAGTCTCCCAGTAATTGACTTTTACTAAAATTGTGTAATTTACAGTCCCCTGGTGTTAAAATTTATACCTATAAGAGTCAAATTTCCCGAATATATAATGCCTGTATTTTTGCTCCACTTATGTTTTAACATTGTAGATTGATAGGCAACGCCTTTCGCTGACTGAAATAGCAGTTATCAGTTTCATAATTAAAGTAAGGCGATTTCTGGATGCCAAAGAGGTATTAGAAACACTAAATGCCATGAGCGAAAATGAGATAAGTGATGCATCCTGGGGCTGAGCATCTGACGGCTCATCTGACAGTAATCCAGATATCATATTTACATGTTTTAACCTACTCATAAATGTTCAAACTTTGGATTCATTAGTTTTTGTTTTGCCATTTTTTTATCATTTATCCTGACCTACTCCTTACAAAAAAAAAATAAAAAATCCGATCCATGATGTAATGAATAAAACCTTTTTTTTTTTTGATTACCCACAGTTTAACATTTTGTTGATTACCAAAGCTTATTGGTGTTGTTCTCTTGTTCAAATTACAAATGACATAACTAAAAAAATTAATAAATAATTAGGTGAAGTTGTGTGCTTGAATTTGTCGTCGCATCATACATCCTATGCGTGGTGAATTATTATTGCTCATTATTGTCTATAGGCTATTTTAGTAATTGAAATAACATAGATTATCTTAATAAATTGATTAATGACATTGTATTATAATTTTTCACCACCCAAATATGTATTTACTTCCTTCTAATTCTCGTTGTCAGTTATTACGTCCCCAGGCGTAATTTTATTTTGTTTTATTTGGTGTTATTTGTGCGGTATTTGATTATTGCTGCTATGTTGATTACAGTTTGTCTTGGCAGGGTTTTGTTTTCTGTCTCTTTCTCTCTTCTCTCTACTCCATGCAAAAGCTTAATGAAGATCAGCTGGTCCTAGTTGTCATCAATCACTTGGTTGCTCTGGTTGGCTA
>NC_056575.1:27592405-27594551 GCF_018340385.1 Cyprinus carpio | reverse complement strand
GAAAGTTATACAATTGGATTATGGATTTCCTTTTAGAAAGAACAATACAGAGTTAGGATAGGAGTAGAGTTATTCTGACAGACTTACACGATAGATAATGGAACTCCACAAGGAAGTGTATAGCCCAGTATTTTTTTTAATATTATGATTAATGATATTTTTAGTAATTTTAAGGTTTAGATATTGGAAGGGCATTATTTTGCAGATGACGGGGCAATATGGAAAAGAGGACGTAATATTGCATGTGTGTGTCCCAAAGATTACAACAAAGCTGTAGATAAAGTGGAGGTATGGGCAAATGGAATTGGAGTTTTTAGATTATCTGTGGCTAAAACCCAAGATTATATGTTTTTACAAAGGGAAAAAAGTACCAGAGGTTAAGTAAAAGTTGTATAATAACCAGGAGTGGAGCAAAGTCTCCATTGGTTAAATATCTCGGTGCTCTCTGGATGGAATCCAGATTGACATTTGCAACGCATGCAAAAAACCTGATCAATAAATGTAAAACAGGAGTAAATATTTTCAGATGTTTATCTGGGAGCGCCTGGGGAGCTGTAGACTGGGGTTGAAACAGTGCCTATGCTCCATTAGGCACTTCAGCCATGGAGTGAGGGGTGGAAGGGGCTGTTCATTCACTCCCTCCCACCTACAACTCCTGCCAGCACGGGGCTGAGACCTCGCGACCTTCTGGTTTTCAAGTCCAAATCTCTAGCCATTAGGCCACAACTGCCCCTTAAGTTAAAGTTGTATTACCAGGGTTGGAGCAAGTCTCAGTAGTTAAATATCTCGGTGTATGGATGAATCAGATTGACATTTACATGCTAAAACTGATTAATAAACATAAAACAGAGGTAAATATTTTAGATGTTTATCTGGGATAGAGATAGAACTATGGGTGTCTTTGAAAATAATTTGTGTACATTAATCAGACAAAGTTTGCGTTATCTGAAGCATTATTTATGGATTTTCCAGCTGAATTTACTCTTTAAAAGATTGAAAACATGCAGAGTCAGAAACTTTAAGAATATGTTGGCGGAGCGTTTAAAACATCTCCCATTGCAGCCATGGCAGATGAGAAGTTGGGGAAGCTCCTTTACACCTTCGTAGATATACAATGAGAATGAATTATTGGATTAATTTAAAAGGACATAAAGAATGTCATCCAGTAAAGGGGGTGATTGAAGAATGCTGGGAGCATGGAAATAAAAATATTAAAAGCTTTGGGAGGATTGCTAATAGGGAAGCAGAAGTAGTTTGTATTGCTGATTGTGATGTTAGTCCAGCTGTGATAGTATCCAGAATTCCACCGTGTTTTTTTCCTATGCCTATTGTAGATTTTCAAATACAAATAAAAATGAAGAATGAGAAAGATACCCCTAAGAACATTATTGTCCAGCAGTATTTGGATCAGATTTATTCATCATGGTTACATATATACACTGATGGTTCTAAAAGAACCTATCTCTGGTAGAACTGCTGCTGCGGTATACATTCCCAAATTTCAAATTAGCATTAGGAAAAGAATAACTGATCATGTATCTGCTCCTATGCAACTGACTCAATTGCTATGGTGGTAGCCCTTCAGTGGGTAGAGGAGGGTAAAACCAAGCTTAGTTGTAATCTGTTCTGACTCTTACATTAGCACAGCCCAGTCTTGCAAAAATTTTTGTGGGTTCCTGCTCATGTGGGAGTGGAGGCTAATGAAGTGGTTGATAAGCTTGCTAAGCAAGCTCTTAAAAATACAGAAATAGATATTCAAGTGACTGAGCCTTTGCTGCCTCTGGAGACTTTTTTTTTCCCCCTTCTTCTCTGCGCTTCCCACTGTGCCCGCTTTCTCTCCCTGCCCCAGACCATAGCATGTGTGCTAGTTGTCTGTTTGCATTGTTGTTGGTGTATACAATTTGAAACTTTGGGGAGTTGTTGTTACTTTTTGTACAAGTAATCTCCCAAGTTGACACAAGTTGAAAGTTTAATTATTTTTGGAGTAGTAGGGAGGAGGATACCATTTCTTTTAAGGTCCATGTTTTCACCTGTTTTTGGCTAGATAGGGAGTAAGGTAAGACTTTTGTTGTTTGTTTTGAACTTTGTTTTGAGAGATTAGAAAGTACCCCTTTTGTAAGTTAGATCTGTTATGTTTGTTGTTTTG
>NC_056575.1:27589433-27592214 GCF_018340385.1 Cyprinus carpio | reverse complement strand
CCGTGCAGGGCTTGTTAAGTTTATATTGACCGTTATGAAAAGTGATTAGTGGCCTGCAAAAATAGCCTTGAACATAAAACAACAGAACAAAAATATATTTGATGACTAGACATAATCATTTTATGACATCATATCAAAACTGTATTCATGCACGGGTAAAATTTTATCAATGACCCCTGGCAGTTAAAGTGTTAAATGACTGTATGCAACAAATCAACTATACATTTATCATTATCAAATTCACTTTAAAGTGGTGGTTCATTGTGATTTCACTTTTTTTTTTTTATGCTAGTGTGCAATGTTGCTGTTTGAGCCTAAACAATATCGGCAGTGTTAAGACACTGAAAGTTCAATGCAAATGGAGATATCATCTTTTAAAATTATGGAAGTTTAATGCCTACAAAAACGGCTGGTAGGGACTACAACGAGTTACTTCCCGAAATTTACATAAACCCCGCCCCTGGGACTGGACAAAGGGGGCGAGGCCATGCTGCACTGCTTTAGAGAATAGTAAGAGTTATTGCCATGCTGTCAAAACTAGAGGTGCACGAAAAATCTATTCATATATGAATCACAGTTCTGTCTTCTAATGACTCTAAAGAATTCACAAGTTTCAAAATCAATGTTCTAAAGCAACGGTTCTTAATTCTGTTCCTTGTGTCCCCCTGCACACGCTCTGCATCTCTCTCTCTCACCTGATCATCAGCTCTAATAAATTGTTCCAATTATAGACAGATATTTTTCACATCTATGAGAAGTGTTAAACATGGACGTGCGTGTGGTTGTCATGCTGTATTAAAGCTTTAATCAGAATAAAACCGTATAAATTAAAAGCTAACATAAGCAGTAGCATTTACAAATAAAGGTGTATCTTAAAAGTATGAGACCGCAACAAACATTCCATTAAAAGCCATGCTTGCACAGGTTCGGCACAATACTCTTCACTAATATCCTCTGTCTCTCATTCGGGATCAAACTGATAAGCAATATTGACTAAGCCATTGTTTACTATACAACCGGAGGACATGCCACTGAGGAGAGGAGCGGGATGTTTAGATGCACACTGGCGGTTGTAATATTCACATAAGCACTGAATATTTGCGACACTGATTTACAGCACGACAGCAAGTTGCTGTGGGATTATAAAAACATTAAAAAATTTTAAAAACAAAACATTAACACGTTAGACTGCACCCCATAAACACAACCAAGCCTAGAAAAAAACTTTAAAGAGCACTTTATACTCATTTCATATACTATTTATACACAAACTGTGAACTTAACTGTGATAATATATGCCAATATTAAAAGTCATGTTATAATCATATTTTCATACAGATGTTATACCTGAGATCAGGCCGTGAATCTCCACTGTTAAACTTCATTGGTGGATCCATAGACGCGTCACTCTTCACAGACACACAGCTGAACTCTGCTTCTGATCTCTTCTGACGAACTGAACTAAAACAGAGAAACATTGAAGTTCTTTATTTAAATGACTGTATGCAACAAATCAACTATACATTTATTATCAACATTCACTTTAAAGAGCACTTTATAGTCATTTCATGTACTGTGTGTTAAACAAAAACTGTAAACTCAGCTGTTATAATATGTGACAATATTAAAAGTCATGTTATTATCATATTTTCATACAGATGTTATACCTGAGATCAGGCCGTGTATCTCCACTGTTAAAGTTTCTTGGCGGATCCATAGACACGTCACTCTTCACAGACACACAGCTGAACTCTGCTTCTGATCTCTTCTGATGAACTGAACTAAAACAAAAAAGATTCAATCCATTATGATGAGAATCATCAGTAACACTTTATAACAACTTTCATTAATAAATCATTAACAAACATCATATAATGCTTAACAGATCATTAGTTAATATATTTACATAGCTAGAAACATGATATAATGTGCTTGTTAGTCTTTACTTATGTACTTAATTAAAATTACTTAATGATGAACAGATCATTATTTAATGTAAATTAAAATGTTTACAAATGTCATTAAACTTTCAATTGATCAAATGGTTTGAGCTTTGAATGATTTTGACAGATGGTTTACAATGTTTTAAAGCTTCATTAATAAATCACTAACAAACATTAAATAATGCTAAACTGATCTTTTATTAATGCTTACAAATGTCATTAAACTTTTAATTCATATGATCATGCACTTTTTGAAAATCTACAAATAATTTTAACAGAAATTCTACAGTGATGACAAGCTTATTAATGTACTTCAGTGCTGACAAATATAATGAAAATTCAGTTCACATTACATAATGCTCTTTTTTATTTACAAATTTTGTGAAAAATGAACTTAAGTAAATTTAAGCTTTACTTCACTTAACTATTCATCTTAACATATTATCCGTTAACTCATAATCTCAGTCTGTAAAGGTCATATATTTGATCTTCATTTGTTGTGTAGACTTCTGCTGTTTTCACATCTTAACAAATAATTTAATAATCATTTATTCAAGTTTTTACAGGACCCAATCTAAAGTGAAAACTATTCATTGTAAATGTGGTAACACTTTACAATAAGGTTGTATTAGTTAACGTTAGTTAATGCATTAGTTAACATTAACAATGAACAACGCATCTGTTCAACATTAATTAATCTTTGTTCATGTTAACTTATTCATATACTAATGTATTAGTTAATACATTAGTTTTTTTTTATTTTTTTTTTTATATATTTTTTTATTAAGCAGATTTTTAAATAACAATGTGCATGACATGTGAAAAACACACAACCTGC
>NC_056575.1:27587973-27588057 GCF_018340385.1 Cyprinus carpio | reverse complement strand
ATACAGTGATACACGATGCTCCCTTCCTCCTCTATAAATACCTGTAAACACTGAAGACGATTTTAATGCTATAGAGAGAGGCTC
>NC_056575.1:27586543-27587104 GCF_018340385.1 Cyprinus carpio | reverse complement strand
GTGCTGATAAAATAGGGTGTATTCTGAAGAGATTACATGAAATAATGCGGAGCTTCGACACCGTGCGTCTCAACACCACATTACCAAACCGGAAGTCCCCGTTAATACATTAGTTAACGTGAACTAACAATGAACAACTCCACTGTTCAGGATTACTTAATGTTTTGCTCATGTTAACTTATTCATATACTAATGCTTCTCTTCACATTAACAGATTAACTAGTTAATGATGTGGTTAAAGCATTAATTAAAATGAACTAAAAATGAACAACGCATCTGTTCAGCATTACTTAATCTTTGCTCATGTTTAATTATTTGTATACTAATGCATTAGTTCATGTATTAGTTAACATGAACTAACAATGAACTAGCTTGTCGATAGCTTTATTTAATAAGCTTTATTTAATTATAATACAGTATGTACACATACATTTATTTAGCAGCTAACACACACAATGGATAAACAATACTAACTCCCCATCTGGACACTGATTTGGTCTATTGGTAAACTTGGAAACCATCTAAACATCAACTGATAATGTTTCTCATGTTTGTAGACTG
>NC_056575.1:27585662-27586372 GCF_018340385.1 Cyprinus carpio | reverse complement strand
TCATTTACAGTCTATGGTGACAGCACACCACACACTTAACAGGATTCCATTCAAATAAAAATCACAAAACACGACTGTAAATGCGGGAAATCACGTGCGGACAAACGTGACTTTAGAGTAAACAAATGGCGGACGACTTGCAAGAAGAAATGGTGATTATAATATTTAGATATCTTTTTACCCAAAGTTCGCGGGGGAAAAAAAGGTCTGGATGAAGTCGTGGAGACGTTGTGAACATGAACTTTATATATCACAGCGCGAGCTGGAGGAGAGTAATGCTTCCGTTTTCCTTTGGAAATCGCTTCGTTCCACGTGACGATCTACTGAGCGCGCGCACATTTGTTCTGGGTTCGGCGGTTAAAACGCCCGCGGGAACAGGACAGACTGGACCTACAAAAACAACATCTGATGGAGTGGATTAACTGACTTGGAAAGCGGGATAGAAATGGTCCTCTTGGAAGACTTTTCAGTGACATTCAGCAGCTTTAAAACGCAAAGGTGATTACCAGCTGTTTGTCCATCATCCTAAACGTTAGTTAATGTTTGACTAGTGCACACTTTACAATAAGGTTCACAAATCCCCTTAGTAAATGCTTTATTAATGGTAAGTCATGTTAAAAAGCAGTCTAAAAACATGAGAAGCATTATCTGTTACAGGGGCTGGTGTGCTAGTAAAACGCTCGACGAAGGAGATAAAGAAAAGGGTACTT
>NC_056575.1:27583011-27585216 GCF_018340385.1 Cyprinus carpio | reverse complement strand
TGGGGGGCGGAACCAGCGGGGAAACAAGAGGTTCAGGGCTGGACGGAACCAGCGGAGAAACAGGAGGATCGGGAACTGCCTCCCCAAACCAGTTTATAAGGTCCAATAATTCCTCTCTATAATTCCCAGAAACCAAATGCAGCTCACCCTCAGTCGCAGGAGTGTGGGCAGGGCTTTCCTCCACACCTTCAATCTCCACCAATCGTCCCACGACGCACGGTGTTGCCGGCTCACACACCTGGTCAGTTGCGCACTCGAGTTCCTGCTCCCTGTCGGTGATAGGCTCGGGCTCTGCGGCTGCAGTGGGCTCTAGCTCCGTGCAGCGGGATGGTGGCTGGCTGGTCTCTGGTTCGGGAGTGGGGCTGGAGATATCCTCTTCGGCGGTGCAGATGGTAAATAGGGATCCATTTTTCTCCAGCACCCACTCCACGAAAGCAGCGAAATCCTCTCTGGGACCGTTCGCTGGGAGGCGTGCCTTACACCTTCAGCTCAGGCCAGCATAGTAGAAATTAGAGAGCGAGCGGTCAGGGAAGTGGGTAAGGCACGCCAAATCGAGAAAGTCCCTAGTATGGTCCTCCAGCGAACGGTCCAGTTGCTCCAGGCACAGGAGTTGGACTGGTGGGATTGGCATTCCGAGAGGGGGGAAAACAAAAAAAAAACAAAAAGAAAACCGCCGCTAAACTGTTGGGTCCACTATTCTGTTACAGGGGCTGGTGTGCTAGTAAAACGCTCGACGAAGGAGATAAAGAAAAGGGTACTTTAATGATCCACAGGAGAACCGGGGCACAATCAAACACAGATCATCGTAGCATAAAACAATGTCATCTGTCATCAAACACTCAACATTAATCACGGACCAGGAGGAACTAAACAGACAGGGTATATAAGCAGACAGGAGGTAATCAGGGAAATGGAGACAGGTGGGGATTAATCAATTAACAAAACTAGAACAGGAAAACGACCAAATAAGGAAACTGAAAGTCACTGAATGTAACATTCTCAGTTGATGTTTAGATCAATTCCCAAATGGGGAGTTAGTATTGTTTATCCATTGTGTGTGTTAGCTGCTAAATAAACGTGTGTTTATACTGTATGCAGTATAATTAAACAAAGCTTATTAAATAAAGCTGTCTACAGGTATAGTTCATTGTTAGTTCATGGTTACTAATGCATTAACCAGCGTTAGCTAATTAAGTTGTTAATGTGAAGAGAAGCATATGAATAAGTTAACATGAGCAAAGATAAAATAATACTGAACGTGTGTTGTTAATTTTTAGTTCATTTTAACTAATGCACTAACCACATAATTAACTAGTTATTCTGTTAATGTGAAGAGATGCATTAGTAAATATGTAAATTAACATTAACAAAACATTAATTAATGCTGAACAGATGCGTAGTTCATTGTTAGTTAATGACAAATAATAAATAAACCAAAACAAACTAACTGTTAAGATGGTGAGTTAGAAATATTCACCCTTAGTGTGTCAACTTCCACGTAAACTAATGTAAATATGTACAGTAAGTTAACCTTAAAACATTAAGGCTATTTACAGGCATTAGTTCATGTTAACTAATGCATCAACTATTGTTAACTAAATTCACTGTTAACGTGAATCGATGCATTAATATATGTGTGAGTTAACGCTAACAAAGATTAATGCTGAACAGAGGTGTTGTTCATGGTAAGTTCATGTTAACTAATGCATTAACTAATGTTAACTCATTGCGTTGTTAAGGTTGAATAGATGCATTAATATATGCATGAGTTAACGTTAATAAAGATTAACTAATGCTGAACAGAGGTGTTGTTCATGGTTAGTTCATGTTAACTAATCCATTAACTAATGTTAACTAATTGGGTTGTTAACATCAATAGATGCATTAATATATGCATGAGTTAACGTTAATAAAGATTAACTAATGCTGAACATAGGTGTTGTTCATAGTTAGTTCATGCTAACTAATGCTTTAATGTTAACTAATTGTGATGTTAATGTGGATAGATGCATTAATATATGTGTGAGTTAAAACTAACAAATATTAACTAATGCTGAACATAGGTGTTGTTCATGGTTAGTTCATGTTAACTAATGCATTAACTGATGTTAACTAATTGTGTTGTTAACGTGAATAGATGCATTAATATACAGGTCCTTCTCAAAAAATTAGCATATTGTGAAAAAGTTCATTATTTTCCATAAT
>NC_056575.1:27579397-27582328 GCF_018340385.1 Cyprinus carpio | reverse complement strand
ATCATTACATTATGGAAAATAATGAACTTTTTCATAATATGCAAATTTTTTGTGAAGGACCTGTATGTGTGAGTTAACGCTAACAAAGATTAACTAATGCTGAACATAGGTGTCGTTCATGGTTAGTTCATGTTAATTAAATCATTAACTAATGTTAACTAATACAACCTTATTGTAAAGTGTTACCGTAAATGTTTATAAATGTTTACTAATCTTTTAGTATCTTTATGGGCATTGGACTTTTAGCAGCTGTAACTACGTTTGTGTAAAGGGTCGATAGTTATGCAATGCTTCTTGAAGACATAACACAAATTACAATTTGGGTGCAAAACATTTTATAAATAAATTAATAAATAAATGTTTTTATTGCTTCAACACTTATACTAGTATTTTGTTAAACAGGGAATTCACTGAATCATTCATCGGCAAGAGAAAACAAATAATTTTTCCAATAAAATACTTATTTATCAAAGCATTGTAATATAACCGTACACTTTTGACCCCTAAACCAACACTTAAACCTACCCAAATTAACAAATCTGTCCCTAACCTTTACCCTTATCACACCTCAATAACAGAAGTGTTGTACATTAACACAAGCTTTTAATCATTTTATAACATCTGGTAAAATCATTTGTAGATTTTCAAGACGTTCATGATCTTATGAATTAAAAGTTTAATGACATGTGTAAGCATGGTAATTTACATTAATTACCTGTTGATCATTAGGTAATGTTTAGTAATTTTTGTAAACACTAACAAGCACATTATATAATGTTTCTAGCTATGTGAATATGTATTAACAAATTATCTGTTAAGCATTATATAATGTTTGTTAATGATTTATTAATGAAAGTGAAAGTGTTACCGAATCATCTTAATATAAAATCTTCATGAAGTATTAGTCTACTCATTAAAAGCACTTATGGGGCATTATGGTGTTATTTTTTTTAAAATAAATATTACACTTTATTTATTTATTTATGTATTTATTTATTTATCCTGCAGACAGCCATCTCTTCTATATCATAAACCGTTTGTTTATTATTTTCAAGTATACCTGTGTGCAGAGTAAATCTTCATCTCCAGATGCGTGTGTTTCATCCATGATGGATCTGAACAGTTTGATCTCCACTGATTCTAAATGGAAGAGACAAACAATCACAAAAACTAATAAAACAGCCTTCATCTGCCTTATTTTGGGTAGCTGTTTCCGAATGGTAGGGTACATTCATCAGCCGCTACAGTTAAATAACTAGAAGAACAGGAAACGGAATAAAACTCTGCGCTACAAACCAGTGAGTCTATGCTTATAGTAATGAATAAAAATAATTAGATAGATACCAGTGTGCAATGTTTGAATGAACAGCATAATGTAGTGTTTTTGTACCGCTAAATAATGGAAACAAATGACACAGGAAGCCTCGTGCATTCTTACATTAATAATAATAATAAGGCACATATTTCAGCTGAATGATAGTTAGAGAAATTGACTATAAACTGCCTTCCCTCAAATACATAAAGTTATAGTCACATGTCAACACAAATGCTGTTTAGAGTTTTGAAGAATCTAATTCAGCACGAAACACACAAGAAACTTTGCTTCCGAGCTAAAAATGTAAAATATCATACATACCGATTCACATTCCCATCAGGTAATTACACACAAATTCCTGCTTTGGCATTTATAAGCGATTCTATTAAATATTTAAAGGTATTATGTATTGTAAATAATCGATTCTGTCTGTTTAAAATGGGCACATCAACTCTGTTCATTACTTTCACTTTCATTTATTTAAATGGAAATTTATGAGGAGGCGGTGCGTTACGGGTTGCCAGATCCAGGTAAAATGTTCCTCAAGACAGCACTCTTTAATCACAGACATGACTAGATGATGTGCGAGTTATATGACATATTTTAAGAGTTTTGCTCGTTGCATACACTTTTAATTTCTATTTCAACTAGTAGAAGTTCAAAGGATGCATTAAATTTAAGTCAAATCAAAGTGTCTCCACAAGTTTTTTCAACTCATTATTTTAAATCTTGTTTAGTGTTGGATTGCTCTCTGTCAGTTGACATGACTGTACAGTATTAGTTTCAACTTAAGCCTGGAATACACTACACTTCTGCCCCGATTTACAGTCTGGAAGAGTTGGCCTTCAGGTACTGAAAGGTATGATGGTTGCAGACTCTGATTTTGTTTTAGATTCACTACTGAAAAATTCATTGTTTTAAACAAATTAATGATTTAATGACTCATTCATAAAGACAGACATTGTTTTAAAGAAATTAATGATTTAATGACTCATTCATAAAGACAGACAGTGCTTTGTTTTTGAATGAATCGTTTCAATGAATCAATCATTCAGACAGTGACTTGCTGACACCTACTGGCTATATTTGCTTTTAACTGAAAAGTATTGCATTTTTTCCAACATTTCTTATTTCTATATTTCAAATGTTATATCCAAAATATGAATCTTATCATTTGACATTTTCGCAGCCCTTGGCTTCCTTAATATGAGGCATAGAGTCTCTTACAAGTGCAATCGTTTTTATTATTATATATACCTTTTTGTATATATGCAATGCACATTAAATGACCTTTAAAGCTATTTAAAATAACAACACAATCAATAATTTGCTCAGTTAACACATGAAACTTTCCTGGTACAAGTTACACAACAAAACAATTTCCAGAAACAGTCAATGTAGACATTTTTCATCATTAAAGATATTCCTTAGTTAGCTGCTAGCTTGATGGTCTCTGGGCTAAACAGCAGACAAATGTGTAGATATAAGACAAACCAGATTAACAAAATAACACGAAAAAAGGGAATTCTATAACTACAGATGGTGGACAACCAAAATGGGTAATACCGCCGCAGGGCCGCGGCGTTAACTGCAAATCAGTCGCGTGTTAAAATCAT
>NC_056575.1:27578373-27578487 GCF_018340385.1 Cyprinus carpio | reverse complement strand
GAGGTTGCTGTCACATTTTATACAGGAATTGTTCATTTAAAAAAAAAAATTAAAAAAATCAAATTATATTGTTAGTTTTATGCTAACATGCAATCAAGTCTTCGGATACTATAC
>NC_056575.1:27577542-27577957 GCF_018340385.1 Cyprinus carpio | reverse complement strand
GTTGCTAAATGTTGGGTCAGTTTGCGCGAGTCCCGCGAGCTGCGAAGCGGGAGCAGCTTACGGAGGATTCCGCCTGGTCTTAAAGCCTTCCGCAAACGCCTACATTCACAAATAACAATGATTTTGGCAAAAATAATGATTAATTATCAATTGATAATTTGTTATTACTTTGGTCTAGTGAAAATAATAATATGAGCTGCGGGAAAATAATGAATAAAAAGAGAAGGGCTGCTGTGAGTGCAGGCATGTTTCAACCCAGTAACATGAGAACACAGCGTTCCTCACAGCCAAAAACAGACCGAGTTCAGTTCAGCTGGAGGGGGCTGGGGGGGTAGTTCTGTATAACTTGTTGGGGTCGAGATAAAGGTGTGAATCTCTTGCTCTTTCATATGGACAAGTCTTATGAGGGTTTCAC
>NC_056575.1:27577239-27577304 GCF_018340385.1 Cyprinus carpio | reverse complement strand
ATTCCCTACTTAAAATCAATATTCAAATGACAAAGAAATTGTTCAAAACAAGTTTTAATATAAAA
>NC_056575.1:27576905-27577130 GCF_018340385.1 Cyprinus carpio | reverse complement strand
ATGTAGGCCTAAATCAGTTTTCTAGTCTATATATTCACCTCGTTATGCCGCTGGTTTAGGTTATGTATTTATTTTTATTTCTTATATCAATTATTTGTAAATATAGCAGACACTGTCTAACCGTGTCTACACCGGACGGCCTTGTTCAAATAGGGCGAAACATCTCTCACTCGGCAGTAAGTAGGCCTATGTGAGCCGGCAGCAGAGAGTATGTGAGAAGGGAGC
>NC_056575.1:27574149-27574283 GCF_018340385.1 Cyprinus carpio | reverse complement strand
CAAATTGATTCGTTTAAAAGACATTTCAAGCTTTCTGTAGATATATTTCTCATGTACGTGAGACGCCACAGTTTTCAGTTATTTCATTATTAGGAAAAAAATCACGTGATCGAGAGGGCGCCTCCCTGTCATGC
>NC_056575.1:27572503-27574075 GCF_018340385.1 Cyprinus carpio | reverse complement strand
ATAAAAGATTACTTTAACCTTTTTGTGCATAACATAAGAGAAGTCAACAGAAGGTTTGTATATATAACTGAGAGCTGGAAGAACAGCACTCTTTTCAATATTTGTATAACTGAGAGCTGAAAGAACAGCACTCTTTTCAATATTTGTATCACTGTTTAAATTTGTTTGCTCATTCCACAGAAACTAATAGTCTGTACACTTGTACAGTACATCTGTACATTTTGCCAGTAGATGTTGACTGTCTTTATGAGTGAGTGAATCATTCATCAGTTCTTTCAAAACTGCTGATTCATTCTGGAGCAATATCTACAATTATATTACGTTGATGCTGGAAATATAAAAAGCACAATGCAAGCACTAATAAACAGAAAAAAAGATATCACAAAATGAAAAAAAGATTCACACAATGCGAGCACTAATTGAAAGCAAAGGTCAGAGTATATATAAGGATTATGAAGCTTCAGGAATGCTTTCAGAGACATCAAGAAAGCTCCTTGTGAAGATAGGAGTCAGTGCGTTGGTGGAACAAAGTGGATTGTAAGTTTACAGTTGAGAAATTAACTAAAACAACTGTGAATGTGATAACGTATAAAGAGGTTGAATACTTTGAAAACACACTGATTACTTTTAATAATTTGAACATAATTGGGGAAAAACTTGTAAAACAAACTGCTGATCAGCAGCAGAGAAAACTGACTGAATTTGGTTCCTGTATTTTATTTTAATGTCTTATGTACGAGTTGAATTGGGTAATTCTGAAGATCAAGATGGGAGAAGAGAATGAAGGATTTGTAAGTTGCACTTATTAAAACACACAAAGCCCACTTTAAATAAATGCAAATTGAAATAGTAAGTGTGGTATGTTAATTAGTTAACAGGTTACAAATCAATTGAAAATTTAGTGACTGTAATTCATTTTTTGATTTTTAAATTACCAATATTACAGTTACAATAACACCAAAAGTACATCCACTCTGCTGGTTTGCTCGTCACACATCATGGGTTCTTGTAAAAGTTACAATTGTTATCCTCTGCCTTTCATCCAGGAACATTTCTATGACCCAGTCTCCCACAGTGGATTTATTGAGATGAGACTTCATGAAGCTTCATGATGATCAGCGTCGCTACCAGCGCAAACGTAGTCGAATCAGTGATTCCTCTGGAGTGTCTATCACTTTGGAAATAACTGCTGAAGGGGAGGAGGAGTCCCCTCTGGAGTGGACGACTGTGATCAAAAGGATGAAACCATCTCCAGAAAACCTCAATACCATCAAATTGGGCATGGAGAAAACATACAGTAATCGCAGGTAATGGGTCGCAAACAAGTCCCCAACAGTGAAAGAGATTTTTGAACAATATCCTTGATTTGTAGACATGCCATACTTGGTAAGGACTTGTGTTTTGCATGGCTTTTCCTTATACAGTAGCTAGGTATGAATAGACTTGTCAGCAAAGGGACATGGCTGGTAGATATTAAGTCCACATGAATTCAAAATGTTTTTGTTTTTTTTTACTTTGTTAGCGCACAATACTAGTCTTATGGTGAGAGATTCATCTATGCAATTTATATAT
>NC_056575.1:27567411-27572362 GCF_018340385.1 Cyprinus carpio | reverse complement strand
ATGGCAAGGAGGTGCTCTAAAATCAAGCCCACTCCCCTCCAACCATCAGTCTGCTGCAAGCTAGAGATAAAGGTGCACTAAAATCAAGCCCCACCACTTATTTTTCTCCATTCAGTTTAATTCAAATCATAATACTGCTGTATAGTCTTTTTTTTTTAACTGTTATTCATAACCTGGAATGGCCCACAATGCCTCTCTGAAGTTAAAATTGCATAAACTTGAATTGTGTAATTGTGTATTCTATCCTGTGTTGTAGCTTGACACTGAGTTTGGAAAAATGTTTCCTGGGAAGGCTGATCAATTTCTTCGAAAATGGGAAGGAAATATTGTTCCAAAATTGCAAAAGATGTCCACAGTGAAAAATCCTCTGGTCATGCCAACTGATAATGAGAGTGAAGGTAGGCTACTTTGCTCGTTCTGTCAAAATGTTGTTTTTCTTTCAGTGGACACCATCAGTTTTAGTAGTTCTCTGAACGCAAGGTTGGAGTTTAAATTCAGCCATTATACCAGCCATGAAAAATGAAATATTTTGTGTTTTTCTATCATACTACAGATTCATGTTACAGAGCTCTTCAAATTCTTATTACATTGCTGCCACCCACTGCGTCAGGAAGGAGCAAAGGGTGGGCCAAATGCAGTACAAAGTCGGCCCTTGCTTATCTCTTGGCCATTAAGCCGGTAAGCAACTTAATTGAAAAATAAGAAAATATCCCTGGCCTATAGTTCAATTAATGCAGATGAATTAAAGCGAAAGTTCACCCAAAAATTTAAATTCTGTCATCAATTACTCTCCCTCATGTCGTACCTAAATTGTGTTCCTAAGATGAAAGAAGGTCTTACGGGTTTGGAACGACATAAGGGTGAGTAATTAATGACAGAATTTTCATTTTTGGGTGAACTATCCCTTTAAAAGAGAAACTTCAGTCACTTGTACTGTGTTGATAATGGATTTTATAAAATGTACTTTTATTTTTACAGCCTGGAACCAGCATCTCCAGCCTCCTGGATAATTACCAGACAATGGTGGAAAGCCATCAACCCCACATTGTCTGTTTAGGAGCCCCAAGTTCTACAGCGCAATACATCATTGTGGCCGAGAATGACAAAGTCTCCATTCCACTTGAGGATAACAGTCTGACGTGTGCCATCGACAAGCTGTTTAAAATGTATTGGGTTTGCAATGTAGAATATCCTGTCCAACTCACATCTGTCTTTAATTTCTTTGAAAATGTGTATGACATTCTTTTCTCTGGTGGGAAGAGATCTAAAGCTGTGGAGCTTATTTCAAAGCTTCAAGCACTTTCCTAAATTGTACTGCTATGTACATGTCTGAAGTGCAAAAAATCTACTTCAAAAGACATCCGGAAACTTTTAAGTCATCTTAGGCATGTCCATGCACTTTCTGATGGACAGGATTATACAACTGTTTGTAGCCAAAACAACTGTCAACGAACATACCATAACTTCAATTCTTATGCAAAACATCTCATTAGAGAGCATGCTCAAGCTGCAAACCCAGTACATTTAGAACAAGACTCCAGTAATTGCAGCACTTCTGACTACCAAAGCTGTGCAGCAGATGGTTCATGCAAAAATGTACTCCTCTTCAAATTGTACCCTGACCGACACATGCACAAATAACTGCTCTGTGAAACCCTGGACTGTTTGCAAGAGAGAACCACATTTCTGCTTAATCGTTACTCTATACCCAATGATGAATTGCAGACTTTGATGAAAGATTTTGAAAGGGGCTGAAATATGTTTGAGGAAGTTGATACCCCCTACAAAATCACCCCCTACAAGTATTTTGCTGAAAACCACTCTTTTATCAAGCCAACAGAAATCTTCCTTGGAAACAGAGGTGACACTGCAAGAAAGCAAGGTAAATGAACTCAAGTGTTAATAGCAGATACATGTCAATACATATCTATTATTGATACCCTGAAGTTTCTTTTTGAAAATTAACAAATGCAAAAGCTCTTTGTGGATTCAAACGAAAGTGATGGTAAATTGCTTGACTACTGTAATGGCTCACATTTTAAAAATCACAAATTGTACAGTAGATTTCCTCAAGCTTTACAAATTCAACTTTATTTTGATGATTTTGAAATAACAAATCCTTTAGGCTCTAAAACCAAAGTTCACAAAATGGGAGCAGTTTATGGTTTCAACAAAATATTTGAGCCATTGTTGGATGATATTAAATTGCTTGAAACCAGAGGGATAGAAGTTCAGATAAATGGCCAAAGTTCAGTGTTATTTGGCACACTATGCTTATTTACTGCTGAAAATCTGGCCTGCCATTCACTTGGAGGATATTTGGAGAGTTTTGCAGCCAAAAAATCGTGTCATTTCTGTCTGATTGACAAACATCATATTTGATGACGATTGTTTGGAGTTGTGCAATGAAGTTAATTACAATGAACATGTCATGCTAAAAAATCCTAGTTTAACAGTCATAAAAGCAGACTCTTGCCTAAACTCTCTAGAGTACTTTCATATTACCAATAATGTATGCGTTGACATTATGCATGACATTTTAGAGGGTGTGGCTCCACTCGAGATCAAATGTTCTATCGTTACAACATTTCATCTAGAGCAAAAACGTTTTTTAATTTTTAGACCGTTTTTTTTTTTTTTTTTTTTTAACATCGCTGTCCATATAGGCAATACTGACTTGTAAATGATTAACTAACAATCTGGTCAACATAAAGTTCTTTATTTGAGGCACAATTCTACAAGAAAAATAACTTAAAAAGTGTCGGGTTAGCAAAAATTGTACCACTAAGTTGAAATTTAAAACTTAAAACATCTCACGATAAATGAAATACAAAAATAAAATCTAAATTAAGTGTTTTAAGGGCTTCAAACTGAACATCTCATGGCTCAGTGTCTTATGGACTATACGCCCTGCAGTCACATGCCCCTCACATGGCCATCTCCTGTGGTTTGGTCTTCTACTTGATCTGCTGGCCTTGGCTAAGAAGCCAGCTAGCCACCTCTCTCTAGAATCAAAATCTTCCAGACTTGTCCCCTCTACAGTGATTCTGATCAGACCTTCTACTAATTAAGAAATAATCTATTCTCTAATCTCATACCCTATCCGTCCACAGAACACACAACCACAAACCACAAACTATACATGAGACAACGAGGACCAACATAATGTGTACAAGCTGCAGGATGTTCTGGGGAAAAAATACATTCAAGAGATTTATTTAAGCAATGTGTGTTAGATAGCAAACTGACACAATCTTAAGAAAGAACATTAACAAAAACTGACCTTGTACTCTGAGCAGTAGGGCTCTCTGGTCAACATGAACTCCAAAAGGCTGAGGTAGGTCTTGTCTTTGAACATCCTGGCAATTAACAGCTTCAAGCCTACAAACTCTTCTTTTGAAAGCTGAGTGTTTACACCATTTCTGAAAATGATGTGGATTACACAGATAATCAGTGTTCACATGAACAAAATATCTACCACCAGCACACATAATATTGTAGTAATCCACCAGCTACCTTCTCAGGACTGTGGAGAAGTGATCCAAGAGAAATGCAAGGTCATCAGCACCATGGTCCACTAAGTCTTCTTGGTTCTCCATCCACATCTATCAAGATTTGTAAAACTCTGAGAAGCACTCGACACCCTTATTTAACAACAAATAAAATTAATTAAATGAATAAAAAAATTTCTAATCTAAATGTCATCAACAACACTTGCCTAGGAGGCTACTGAATCTTGCTTTCAGATGTTTTACAGTGGATATGATTGTTGCATCCATTACTTTTTTAAGTTTAGTGGCAGCAACACCATCTCCTGCCAGCTTTGATACCTCTCCTTTGAGTGTTATTTTCTGTTATACCCATAAACCATAAATAGACATTTCAACCTATACATTATACCTCCAACTCTTAAACCTCAATTCAACCATCAACCCTCACATTCCTCCACTACCTCAAAAAAATGAACAAGGAAGGTTGTGCACTTGACATAATATATGTATATTCAGTTTACTTATAATAATTGTGTTTGTTGACTTTAAATTTTTTTTTCTATTAAGGTCCACGTAATTATGTCTCAACTTAACTCTACAAAATCCTAACGCGTTGTCTAAACACAAACCATTTATGTTAAGTAAAAAATTCTTACATCCAGAGGGTGGCAGCATAGTGCGACGCCAACTGCTATGAAACCCCAAAGAAGAAGAAGAGCAAGAAGCATCAGACCACACATGCGCAAAGATATTTTACTCTCTGCACTGCACAGCACACCTGCGTGACGCCCTGCAGTGCCAAAGTATTTCTGCGATTGGGTTTAACAGAGGGACGTCGTATATTTTCAACAGCTGGTAAAGGTAGGAGGATATTTATCATTATACTGTCATTGTGAAGTCAGTGGCATAAATTGGTCTTAAAATGTCAATTTAATTTATTGCAAATAATTTTGTTGCAATATATCATACAACAAAAAATAGGTTATGGTGACAGTCCTACTTGTGTACGCCGTAATTGACTAATTGTATAATCATTGATAATGTTTAAGTAAATGGTCATTGTACATGTGCCTACTTAAAGTTTCACCCATTTCACATAATTATAGAAGTATAATAGGTTTGTATTATGGTTGTTGATGCTACTTTTTTCTATTTAGAATGAAACTGTTGAAAAGAAGCGGGAATGCCTCCTCAGGGCACTTTGTATATATCTGAATGAAGATCCAAGCAGTCTCTTCAAAGAGTATCTGGTAGGTACTTACAAATACTGCAGCAGTAACTATCCTAGGACTTTTAAGAATGTCACAATATCCATTTAACATTGTGGGAGATGGCTATGGCAATTTGAGTCTTGACCAAAATCATGTTTCTGATACTTTAACCTTAAAAAATTTAGAAATTATAATCTTATACAAGTAGAACATATGGCAGAGCTGCTATTAGATGACATCAGCTCATAG
>NC_056575.1:27566502-27566585 GCF_018340385.1 Cyprinus carpio | reverse complement strand
AACCGACTTTTTTTTGTCATGTAGCGTGTACAGATGCTTAAAAACAAACTGAGTGAACCAACATTGAGCACTTTAAAGTTTTA
>NC_056575.1:27563044-27566281 GCF_018340385.1 Cyprinus carpio | reverse complement strand
AACTCAAACGTCTCTTGTTGAGCAAAAATCATTGATAATAGTTGGCTTGAGTCAAAAATATTATTTATCCCTAAAACAACCACATTAAGTTAGATAAACTGAATTATTTGTTTTCAACTTTCATAATTAAATTAAGTAGAACCTGTTGACAAGAAAAAATTAAAGTCAAGGTTTAATTTTTTTGAGTGTACAACATTTCAATCAAAGTCTATACATGCATTGTCATATTTGAAGTTGTTTTATGTAGACAGTGTTTTATTGCACAGTGATTTAACGGAGGAAACCATAACCTATATTTACAAAAATGGGTTGTAAGACAAAATTTTAAATACTAAACAAAGCAAAAAAAAAAAAAAAAAACACTGGGTCACTAGTTTTACATTTGTTACAAAAAAAAGGTATTGCTCTTATACTAAACATCTTGCACATGTAAGTCCTTTCTAGTGTGTTTTTGGAAAATGGTGTATAAAATGCTGGACATTGAAGATAAATGTAAACATTATAAACTAGTAACCCTTTTTATGTTTAATGCTATTTTAAAACATAGTTTTAGTATTTACAATATTAGTAAAAGTTTAAAGCTTTCTCAGAAAATAAAAACTAAAGACAAAAGCTGATATCTCAAGATCTGAAGCACAACGGCACCTCAGACAACATGGGTTTGAATAACGGCTAAATTTACTTTCTTGGTCCTGTTCAATTCCTCACCTGTCCAGCTGTTTCCCGTCTCTACTCCACCTGTCCTCAGCATTAAAGGTGAAAAATCCCATTGAAATAAAAATAAATCAACAGCAACCTCTTGAGCAATAAAATATTTTTTATAATGGACTCTTTTCAAGAGATTACAGCAAGACAATAAAGAGATCTCCTATGTTTCTCACATCGTTCTCTACCATTGTCATTTAGGATTCTTTTCTTTCAGAACTTTCATGTCTCCAGCTAGTCTACTATTATTTCATTATTATTATATTATTATACTATTATTTAAAACATCTGAGACACTATAGACTAAATGAGAAATACATGAGAATCACAACTAAGTCTCCTGAGGTTAGAAAGAGCAACCACTGAGCAATAAAATAGAGATTGATAGAGATTGCAGCAAGATAGTAAAGAGATATTCTATGTTTTTCTAACACATTCTCTTCTCATCTAAGTCTCTCTGAGCTTAGGAAAGCAACCACTGAGCAATTCATTTTTTCCTACAATACGCATATGGACGTGACCATTATCGATGCTTCATATTAAATCATATGCATACCGGCACACATATTTACTACATTGCTGTTGACTGATAAAGGTCTACTGCTGTGATCTGTTTCATGCTTTCTGTATTATAATATTTTAGAAATTAATTCATTCTAATAGCATTTTAGAAATTGAACTCTTAACAAGATTTAGCCTGCTTTTGCTGTACGTGTAAGAACAGGCGGACTGTAGGAAAAATCACCAAAACTATTTTTAAATGTCATATAATGTTCATTGTCAATATTATCTTATGTGTGTCAAATAACTCTTGTCGCTGTCTGTTCTGCATGCATAGCCTACAGAGAGCAAGATTTTGTGTGTTCAGCACACATGCTACTGGGTGAGACGTACAAGAGATGTGCTGCATTATTCATTCTTATTTTTGTCTAAATATTTTTCTTTATTACACATCTTGTTTGGTTTTATTTCGAATTATAGCATGTTTAAAATAATTCACTTTGTTATGCAGATGCAAAACGTGAAACTGGAGTCTCAGTCTATCACTTTATATTTCTACAATATTATATTTTGCATATTTTACTTAACCTGTTTTGTACATTAATTTAATGCATAAGCGAGTCATTAAAACAGTTTTTTTTTTATGACAGCGAAATCCATTTAATCTTGATCAACAACAACTAATGATCAATGAATCAGAGAGGCATCAATCCATTAGATCATTTTAAAAAACGTCAAATAGCTTTCAATTTATAAGTTATAATTGTATTTGTCTACAGTCGTTGTCAAAAGTTTTGGCATTTACATAAATTTTGTGTTTTGCAAAGTTTGCTGCTTCAGTATTTGTAGATTGTTTTTCCGTATACCATAGAAACGTGGAAAAATAATGATGAGCATATAAGTTTTAAAAGCTTTTATTGGCAAAAAAAAATATATATAGAATAAGTCAATATTACAGTGTTGACCTCTTTTGTTCTTCATAACTTCTGCAATTTGTGCCTGGCATGTTGGATCTTAGCTTCTGGGCCAAATCCTGACTGATGGGACCATTCTTGTCTTATTAATTCTCGGAGTTGATCCCAATTTGAGGGCTTCTGCTCGTCCACTCACCTTTTGAGGACTAACCACAGGTTCTCTATGGGATTGAGATCTGGGGAGTTGCCTGGCCACGGATCCAGAATTTCAATGTAATGATCTTTGAGCCACTTGTTTCTCACTCTTGCTTTCATACATGAAAATGCACGGATCATCACCAAATTGCTCATGGATCATTGGAAGTCACTCTTGCAGGACATTTTGATTATTCATGGCAGTGTTTTTGGGCAGAATTATGGGAGCGCCAATTCCGTGAGAGCTCACTCCCATGGTTGAAAAGCAACCCCACACATGGAAGGTCTCAGGATGCTTCACTGTTGGCATGTCACAGGACACATGGTAGCGTTCACCTTTTCTTCTCCAACAGAAAAAATAACTTTGCACCAGTAACAGTCAGAAGGGAGCTTCATCAGAAAAAATAACTTTGCACCAGTCTTCTGCTGTCCAATCCTTGTACTTCCTGCTGAATTTCAGTCTGTCCTGAAGTTTTTCTGAGAGAAGTGGCTGTCCTTTCTGACACAGGCCATTGTCCAAAAGTCTTGGCCTCACTGTGCATGCAGATGCTCTCACACCAGCCTGCTGCCATCTCTGAACAAGATCTGCACTGGTGACATCGACTCCAGAGTTGAGTCCCTCAGGAGACGGTTCTGGTGTGCTTGCTGGACACCTGGGGGAGGTCCTGAAGACTTCACTGCAGTCAACCCTCCCCAGTTCTTGATGATCTAAAAAGGTTCTTCAGGTGCAATTTTCTTTTTGTAGTGATTTTCTCTTGCATGTGAGGCCATTTTGATGCAAAGCTAAGGATAGCTGCACGCAGCTTCTTTTGAGGTAACCATTGCTAACAAAAAACACAAATGACTGGAAGCTCTTTTTCCCTCCTTTATAGCAATCAGTCTGCTCTTACAATCTAATTAGTATGATAGTGATTTCACCTGA
>NC_056575.1:27561100-27562825 GCF_018340385.1 Cyprinus carpio | reverse complement strand
GTGAAGATTTATTTTAATGTGGACCCCACACTCTTGCCTTAAACAGTGAAGTTCTGCTGTGAGTTCCTGTGTTTGAGATCATTTTTAGAAGTCTGTGAGTTTGTGCAGCTTGAGTCTGGAATGAAAGGAGGCAGTCAGTCCTACTTTTCCAACTTCACACTTCATGGATCTACATTTAAAGCCAAACAAACTTTATACATTTATGCGCACTGTATTTTTGCAATGGGAGTTTCAATATTGAGAGTTCTTTATATTTCTATAATTCTGTTGTTCAACACCTACAGTCAACTGAAGTAAAACAGTTTTATTAATTTAGAAATGCTGCTCGTTGTATTAAATGAGTATGTTATAGAGCTCATTGTATAGAACTGTCTGCAGACGCATGAAGATGTTGAGTGAGTTTCTGTCCTAGAGTAAGGAATGCATGATGAGAAATACTGAAATCACAGAGTCACTAATAAACAGTAAATTGAGAAACACAGTGTTAGAAAAAGTACACTCCCTTCCAGATGTTTCCTCTTATTGAGTGTGAGTGATTTCATCTTCTGTCTTACTCCTGCCCTCCCTTTCTTTCCCCTTGGTTTTCTCCCTCCTCCCATCTGTGTTCTCTCTCTCTCTCTATTCTCTATTCCTGTATCTCTTTACCTCAATGTATACACCCATGTGCAGATGATACATAGAGTTTAATCGGTGAAGAATGGTGGGGGTTTAGTTTGTCCTTTACTGAAAGTTGAAGAGTCCCACTGCCAGTGTTATTTCTTATATGTCCAGTATTTCCTGATCATATGTATGTCTTATATAACTTGTTGTTTTAGCTCATACTCAACACATATGTAATCTATATCTTATTGGTTGAAAGGGCTGTACCACCCTTACTGTATCCTTATATATACCCAGTGTAAGACAATAAAGATTAGAAGTGAAGGTATACTCAGATTTTGTGTCTGTTGTGCCTTTTCTTCCCACGGCCGTGAACACTCCTGGAGGACTGAGAAAACTTTGGTGGTGACGAGATAGAATGGGATCATTCTAATACTTTGTAATTTAACACAGCAATTTCACACGGTGTGACAACAATATCAGAATGAGCAGGTCTCCATGATTCACTGACAGACACACACTTGATCATCTGTTTGATCACGACATCAAGAGCTTTAAATAAAACTATCAAAATGACTTCAGCACAGCATTAGAGTCTCAGAAGCTCAGAGTGACCAATGACACATCATAAGACAACATTCATACATGAAAATAACCAAAGAAAGATCAAACACTCACCTCAAACAATATTTCTATTTCCTCTGAACCGTTTCATCTCGGAGATGCGTTCTGTCTTTGCGCTTGCAAAATTCCGCCGTGTAAATATCAAATCTGTCATGGCAGACATGGCACGCGACTGCTGTGACAGTTGACGTACGACGCTGCTGACGTGTTTTCTTTGTTATTGGGTGCACCAGAAAACATGTCAGCAGCGCCGTACGTCAACTGTCACAGCAGTCGCGTTCACAACAGACCCGGAAGAGAAGAAAAAGCGGAATAAAGTCGTAATTTTTGTTTTTTTTGGAACAAAATGTATTTTCGATGCTTCAACAAATTCTAACGTACCCTCTGATGTCACATGGACTACTTTGAAGATNTGTCAGCAGCGCCGTACGTCAACTGTCACAGCAGTCGCGTTCACAACAGACCCGGAAGAGAAGAAAAAGCGGAATAAAGTTGTAATTT
>NC_056575.1:27559977-27560730 GCF_018340385.1 Cyprinus carpio | reverse complement strand
CCCCCACATCTCTACGTCACTATGTGGGAAGATTTGAAAATGTGAAAATCGATAAATAATGTGTTTTTTTTCCAGACCGAAAAGCTGCACTCGAACACACCACACAGACTACAGCCGAGGGCAAACCTTAAACCGCATAAATACATTTGATTAAACCAAATCCACAAAATAATGTTCTTTTTAGCAGCATCATATGACCCCTTTAAATAGCCTGCTGTGTTTATAGTGTTTAACTAGCCATATTTTACATTATTTCTGAGTTTAATGAAACAAAACAACTAATTTTTTTCTGTCAAAAACAGTTTTATTTGATGTGTGTAGCATATTTTTCTAACTATGGGGCAGATGCTGTAAAAATTGCTTGAAAAAAAATCACAATAAAATGACTTGAATTACATTGTAAGTGTTTACTAAAAGTATTAGTAGGTAAAATACTTAATGTCAGTTAACAGTTTACCGGTTAATTATGGTCATTCCTAATATAAACTGAATGTTTTTTTGTTTTTTTTTAAACTCTATTACTGTAGTTGAAGCAACTGAATATTTTCATTGCAACAATCAACATAAAACTGAGTCTTGACTCCATAAATCTTTTACAGTGTTTATATACATACAGACTATAAAGTAAAAGTCAGGCTGTTTAGACCTGGTCATTTTTAATCTGATCAAAATGTCAAATAAACTATACCTGCCCTTGTCAAAAAATCCTAAAGGATTCCAATAAGAAAATTGTACAGGATTCTAATTGGAATT
>NC_056575.1:27557534-27557868 GCF_018340385.1 Cyprinus carpio | reverse complement strand
TACCACTGGCCTAAACAGTTACTATAGTGTTTAGTTGTCAGCATTTTAATGTCTTTACATGTCTACCAGGCTCGGCATATAAAAATATTTGTTGTTAAATAACATAAAACATAATGCCATCATCTATCATTATTGTTATGCTGTCATTATTAATCATGTAGCAATGAACTAGGCAGGAGAGGTTTCTGTACCTATAAACCACATTAAATCAGCTTTACCGGAAGTTTACGAGCTGGCTTATCTTCATGCGGAAGTTATAAAGAGCGCTCCGTGCATATGGTCAACTGGTTACCAGGCAACACAACAGGTCCTCTCGCTGACCAAGGCTCGCCAT
>NC_056575.1:27554874-27556712 GCF_018340385.1 Cyprinus carpio | reverse complement strand
TTTGGATTTTATTTGATTCTTAGAATCCTATGGAACATTCTGAAATGTTATTTTTTTTAAGGGATTTTACGGTGTCCTGTAGGAGTTTATTTGTTGCTTATGCATCTTATTGGACATTGTGTTTAGTTTTTATTTAATGGGATTTTTTAATTTCATTCATTGTAGGATCTTTTATTGATTTGTATAATATTGGAACATTGGTGATTTTTTAAATGGGAAATTCACTTTGTCCTTCCTGCAGGGATCTTATTGTGACTTCGTTTTAATTACTTTTTAAATTGAGTAGTAACTTCTACTTTTTTCGAGGAGTAAACACTGGTGTGTGTGTGGTGTTGCTTGTTAAACTATGAAAACACTGCAGCCTACAGAATATACCCAAATATAAAAACTGAACATTCCTAATACAGTTGTAACACAAATCATAATACAATATGATTTTCCATAAATGTGATGGAATCCAAGTACTACATGTGACTAAAAATTAATAGATAACACAAAACATTCTATAATGGGTAACGCTTGCCCCATATTAAGAAAGTGCCATATAAGAAGTGGCAATATGGTTAGTAGGCTGATGCAACTGTGAGCGCTCATTTGAACAGTACGGTCTCAAATCAAAGAGGAAGAGGAAGAAGCGGAATGCTGAGGAAGAAATCGAATAAGTGCAATTAACGAGTTGGTTTACACCTTGTGTAAAAGTTTACTTATTTAGCAAAGACTCTAATTAAAAAGGGAGATACCGAACTAACTGTACTTAGGCTGAGCATGCATCCTACCACACCAATGTTTGCTACGAGAATTAAATCTCATCTGTCGGTTGGTGATTGATCGTATTGTCGGTAATCTGCTGTTAGCTGACTGGTTATCGTGCTGATACAGTATGCAGACTTGAATAAACAACCTTGTTTAATAATGATATATTACACTGTATACTGTTTATAATCAAGAATGGTAATTGTATCAAACACTGGAGATAGTGAGTCACAAAATTCCTGCTTCCAGTAGTGTGACACGAACCATACCCATAGTTGAGCTGTTTTGCATTGTGTTTACGTTTGGTTGGTGTATGCTATAATTATTAGTAATATTTGTAATTGATGGCGTATATGTTCTAGGCATTTTCCAGTGTATGTTTACATGCTTCCAGTTAAACAAGTTGACATGGGGGACAAACATTCCTCACATATGGTATACCGTGATATGTGATGTGTGATAAAGTGGAGAACAGTCAAAGCCGCATGACAAGAGAATAATATTTATGGCGAGCCTTGGTCAGCGAGAGGTACCTGTTGCGTTGGCATGGTAACCAGTTGACATTATGCACGGAGGCTCTTGATAAACTTCAGCATAAAGATAGGCCAGCTACGTAAAACTTCCCGTAAAGCCTGATGTAATGTTGTGGTTTATAGGTACCAGAAACCTTTGCTCCCTGCCTAGTTCTTGTTCAGAAATTATAAAAAGAAAAAGAAAAAAAAAAAAAAATCCAAAAAACATTGCAACCATGATTAAATAATGATAGCATAACAATAATGATAGATGATGGGCATTATCGTTTTGTTATTTAACAACAAATATTTTTACTATGCTGAAGCCTGGTAATCACAAGGTGTTAACCTAGACATGTAATGACATTAAAACGATAGCAACTAAACACTATAGTAACTGTTTAGGCCAGTGGAGCTTCAACTTAACCAGCATTAAAATTCAGTAGCATAGTAGGTCGAACTATTCAACTACAGCTCTGCCACAGATAAAAAAAAAACTATTAAAACAAACCAAACACCAGGACCGTTTTATTCCTAATAAAATTATTTACGGTGTTCAGCCACTGTCACATT
>NC_056575.1:27554047-27554166 GCF_018340385.1 Cyprinus carpio | reverse complement strand
ATGTACTTTTATTGTACTGAAGTATAAAGTATAGCAAGTGCAGGAATCACAAAGGTATCATGTCATTTAATAAAAAAAATATGCCCCAACACCAACAGCGTATAAGGAAGAACTAGTTA
>NC_056575.1:27553787-27553965 GCF_018340385.1 Cyprinus carpio | reverse complement strand
ATTTAAAGTTTTATCTTTAACTGTAAAAGCTGTTAAATATATTCAGTCAACACAGACTTCTTACTGTTGTAGTTTTGCAACTCTGGATTTAGTCTGAATCACTTAATGGACCACTCTATTTTGACATTGGCTTGTCTTCCGTTATTACTGTCAATCATAGCAATGAGTCCAGAACAAT
>NC_056575.1:27553469-27553547 GCF_018340385.1 Cyprinus carpio | reverse complement strand
ATCTTTTTACATTAGACACAAACGGAACTTTATTACATTTATTACATGAAATGAACAGTATTATACACCTCAAAGGGA
>NC_056575.1:27552236-27552433 GCF_018340385.1 Cyprinus carpio | reverse complement strand
CGAGTGTTGATAATCAGTTCAAAACTACTGTGTACTGACAGAGTTCAATTTAGATAGAACTTCTGAATTTATTCCCTTATGTTATACCATTATTGCAGAAACATTTCTATGTTCCTCCTCACTCCTTTAGAGTGTAGAACTGGTCCAGGGGATATTTACATTGGAGGACACAAGTGCTACATACTGTGTGTGTGTGT
>NC_056575.1:27522248-27552172 GCF_018340385.1 Cyprinus carpio | reverse complement strand
AGGAATGCTAAGCATCAAGGTTGAGAGGAGGAGACCTATTTTTAATATTGAGAATTGTGGCAATTGTCAATCTAGACCAGCAGTGGCAAATGTTGGTCCTGGAGAGCCCCAGCCCTACAGTGTTTTGCTTCAACCATAATCGAACACATCTGATCAGCTTAATCAAGCTCAAAAGAGTTACTACAAATCTAAAGGCAGGTGAGTTTAAATTAGGCTGAAACACACCAGGCAGGACTGTGGCTCTCCAGGACCAGAGTTTGTTACCCCTGATCTAGACTGGATGCAAGTTTATTAAATCATTAAAATTTCAATGAACTGATGTCAAATTACAAACCTATAGGACTCCTATAAACAATTTAGTACTACATGGATATTGGCCAAAAAAATTAATAAATAAATAAATCACATTGAAACAAAATGCAACATGTAAACCTAAATTAACTATTTTTATAAAAATCATAAACCCATGTAAAGGTTTATAAGATCCTTTCTAAAAACTTTATGTACAGAACATGACAATGACTTCTAACCCACTACAGATTACTTTATATAGACTTTTTGAACGCAAGTATTTGACTTTTGTAACCATTATTAGGTGAATTTAACACAAAGGTGTTTTTTGTCTTCCCCTTCTCTTGTTCTCCATTTACAGGTTGACAGTGAAGGGCAAGGTGATTCAACTGCAAAGCCATGGAACACAATTTTGTCACGACCAGCACTTTTCTCCAGAACACATACTACACAATTGCAGATAAACTCTAGCACTCGATTTGACCGTATGGTGTGACTGCAAAATTCCCAACGACGTGCTGGTCCGAGATCTCAAATGGTTTCCATAACGCACCTTCAAAGATTAACTGCTGTAACTACAACCAAAGACCACTAACTTCCACTAACGAGCTTGTGCCAAATCCCATTCATCCTGTAAACACCACCCCCCACTGTCCACCGCAGACATATTTGGTCAACATACACCTAATTCATATCGTCCCAGGCAACACAAGATCCCAACATGCCCTTGTTCCGCTTCAGAGTGAATTGCCAAAAATGGAGAACGTTCTACCATCCTCTTCATCACCACATCACACATGGAACTAGCAACCGTCCAAACCACCAAAGGGGTACAGACCCTGAACACGAGAACCAGAGCATCGAGTCCACTTGGAAACATCACACACAACGCCACTACCGAACCACATTATAGAGCTATACGTGCACTGCCCCTGTCAACTATCCATAGACCAAAACAACCAACACACTTCATTCCAACAAGACAAAGACCCGTTCCATACAGACAACCGAAATCACAATCACAACACGACCTATGGACTCTGCCTCAAGCCTCTATTCAACCGATCTAGATAACCGAATGGCTTACGCCTTCCCTCCCTTCCACCCCTCTACATCAACAGCAACCACTTCATCTCATCCGGCATCCATACCCACCCACGAGAATTACCAACACTAGGGAAGGTCTTCATCATAAAATTGGGTCTCTACACGGTTTTTTGCCTAAGTTTTTAAGCATTTTAATCAAATATTTTATTTTGTGTTGAACTTTCTCTTCAGCAACTAAAAACCAGAACCAGTTTCCAACCAAAAACTCACCACCGTGAGTAGATTAGCCCACTTCAATACTCCAAACGTCTGCTGTGCACTTTCTGGGAAGTGTGTTGCCTCGCTCCTGTAATTTGTTCTTCTTTTTTTCTTGTATTATATAACTTTTTCTGTTGCATGTACTCCTGACCTCGGTCATGTCTATTTTAATTGTCTCAAGTTGTTGTGTAACAATAAAATTTAATCCGTTGCGCCAACAAACACCAACTAAATCATTTAGAATAAACATCACTGACCATATTCACAGTTGTGTTTGTAAAACGTTATATCACCAAAGAAAAAGAAAATAAAACTGATAAAAAATAAGTCAATAAATATACGTGGATGATTAACAGCTAGTATATTATTTTAAACTTCAAAATCTCACAGATAGGTCCCCATTTGGCTTCAAATCTTTTTTGTGAGCCAGAGCTTACCAAAATGTCATTGTTTCCATTTGGATAATATAACGCAATCTCGTTTAACCAATCTTTAAAACAAAGCGCTTGTGAAAGTTTTCCCAATTGATGGAGTATTAACCTTTTTGGCTGCGATAAGCCTACCATTAGAGCGTGCTGAGATGAGTGTCGGGATAGTATCCATACCTCAGAATAGCTGAAAATCGCCAGACGGTGGTCAGTTTGAATGTTAATTCTGTAGTGCGCTTGAAAACATTCCAAAAATGTTAGATTAGACCAAAAATCATACAGAATAGGGCAAAACCAAAATAAATGTGTCAATGTCCCTCCGCCCATCTTGGACCTATCACACTGAGGAGAATTGAGGGAAATATTTTGTTCAATCTAGTGTTTGGAGTAAATGAATATGCGTTGGCAAATTTAACTGGGAACTGGATTAATTTATATCTTGAATTTACCGCAACAGCTCTTTGTCTTTTCTCGAACAGGCCGTCTTCCCAGATCTCATCAGACACGTTGTCATTCCACGTCAGTAGACCAGGCTATTTTAAAGGTGTTTGAAAAGGCAGGAACAAAACGAGATAAACAAATGTCCTAGCTTCAGGATTAGAAGAATAAAAGTTCAATGAAATAATATGGTTTTCAGGTTTATTTATAAAGGTGGAATATTTTTCTTAACTATAATTTTAATTTGCAATAACGGAGAAGTGAGACTGTGTGAGGAGTACAAATGTATTTTTAAGTTGCAAAATGGAAACGCAAGATTGAAGTCCCTTTTTATCCCCCCCCCCCTATTAGTAAGGATCTCCTATCCAGCGATAAACCTTTTTTTTTCTCCATCCTGAAAAAGCTCCATCAATCAGAGAAGGCTTCAAAACGGAGGATTGCATGATATTGGTGTATTGATTGGACGTTTTGGTATTGATAACAATTTTTGAATCTGATTCAACAATCTTCAAAAGAATTTCCTTCTCAACACAAACTTAATGCTGCCTAATTGACAGATAGATTTACCTCTGTACTAGAGAAGAACTCCTGAGAGAAGACTCTCTGTGGCTGACAAAGCCTCTGCAACGACCCATAGAGGAGAAGTCCGTCAGTTAACTCTCTAGAAGACCCCTCATCTTGCCTGAAATTGAGAAGCCCTGGCTTTACTGCCCAGTAAATGAATGATTAACAATTGGGAAGCCCAAGGCCCTCCACATCTGAGTATTTTGCAAGTGGCTTATTGCTATGCGAGGTTTTTTACAGTTTTCCATACAAATGAAAGAATAACTGAATCAAGTTTGCTTAAAAAAGGTTGCAGGCAAATAAATAGGGAGTTTTGAAAACGATATAGAAACTTAGGAAGAGTACCCATCTTTTATCACATTTCCACTGCCACGCATTAGTGATAAACTAAGCATTGAAAACTGCTGCCCTTTAAGTGTTATTAAGTTGTCTAAAAAGTTAATTTAAACAACTGTTTAGGGTTCTTTGGAATTTCCAGGCCGAGATATGTAAAGCTGATCATCCACTATTTTAAATGGTATACTGCTTCAGAAAGATATCACTTAATTTATTCGTTAGGGCATAACCTTCACTTTTACTCTAATTTATTGACAGTATCCTGAAAGTTTACTAAAAGTGTCCCATGTAATCTGAAATTTCGGACAGGAAACCACAGGATCTGCCAGACACATAAAGATCCATCTGCACATAAACTTATCAGACTTTCAGCATTGCTCAAATGAGATACCATGGATATGTGGGATGGGTTCTAATTCCTACAGCTATTGCCTCGAGTGCAATGTTAAAAAAGTAAGGTGATAGAGGAAATCACCTTGTCCGCACACACCCGGTTCAGTTCAAAAGAGCTGGATCTAATACCCATTGTCAAAGACACACGATGAGGACTGATGAAGTACACAATTTTGATCCAGTTGTAAATTTGTTGCCAAATCCAAACTGTTTCAAAACCTCAAACATATATGGGCCACTCAATCTGATCGAAGGCTTTTTGGGTGTCCCTAGTGACATAACTGGCTGCAGAATTGTTGGCTAGACTAACGATCTGCATATAAAATTTAAGACGAGGCGGACATTTACAATGAAAACCGTTCCTGAACTAAACCCAGTTTGGTCAGGATGGATAATCGTTGAGATGTTGTTGTGCTAATCTGGAAGCCAGTATTTTAGTAAAACTTTTTTGATCAAAATTTAAGAGGGCAATGGGTCCTATACATTGGCTGGATCTGTCTCCGGTTTTCCCCTTTTTCAGAACTACACAAATTATTTGCTTCATACAAAGATTCAGGAAGTTTTTTTTCCTATGAACTTGAAATCCTGTAGCATTCTCAGCATATAAGGGGTCAATCCTCCTACTAAAAGGTTTTAAAAAATTTGGCATCCAAACCCATCCGGGCCAGCAGCTTTCCCAGATGGAAAAGCATTGAATTTGCCTTTATAAATCTTCAACGGAGAGTTCAGATTCTAGGTCAGACCGAGAGAATTCACTAAGTTTTTGGAAGACTGTCACGGATCATAAATTCGCCGTCTCTCTCTCTCACTCTCTCTTGTCTGGTTTGTGTTGATGTGTGGTGTGGGTGGAGCCACTGATTACTGGCGGTATCAGCACACCGATCCAGCATTGATCAGCACGCCAGCTGCAGATGATTAGCGCGTCTTTTAAGCTGTGGTGTCCCAAACTTAAGTGCATGGACTCCGAAGTGTGCATTTGAAAGTGCGAATGCGTCACAGTGCGCGATGAAGGGTGTCCCAAACTGAAGTGTGTGGACTCCGAAGTGCGGATGTGAAGTGCGATTGGCGTCACAGCATCACGACGTAAGCTGTCCCAAAGTCAGAATGCGCACTTTTTTTTTTTTTTTTTTTTTTAAACACTTTACAAGAACAAATTGGAATACAATTTACATTCAAAAACATCAATTTTGAAAGGGCTTAAAGTTTATTACAAAAAACAAACAAACAATAATAAAAAAAAAACATTCATTTTTATCTGTGTTAATATACAGATTAAGACAGGGGATGAACAAAATGTTATAATAAATTATATTTATCAAATAAATCTAACAGGATTCCAGCTTTTTTATTTTTTTGTGTTTCGATAAAGTTTTTTAAATATTGTCCTCATAAATTCTTAAAGTACTATAAACCTAGGGGGTGATTAAAGAATCTACATTTATGAATAAAGTTCTTCTTCGCTAACAAAGTAAGACATTAATCAACAAACCTTTTTTGCCATCTTCTTCCATAGTTCCATATTTTATATCTAGAAAGGACAGGTTCAGTTTAACCACATTTCTCTCTTTTAACCATAATTGCATTTTGTCCCAAGACACTGAGACTTTATTTACAAGCAAATATGCTCTGTTCTCATCTGTTCTGAGATGAGTTTACAAAATTTACATAAATATCAAATTAAATCTAACCCTTAGAAACTCTCCAGATGGGTAAAAATCATATAAAATTTTAAAGTTAGTTTCTTTAATTTTTGGTTGAACTGCAATTTCAAGTATGAGGTTCGAATATGCTCAAGCATTTTTTTTGTCACAAGAAAATGTCCAAATATTTCTTAAGACCTGTAGGGAAACATAACTTATTTAAGACTTGCCGAATATAAACATTGTACATTTCTTACTTTTAAATTTAGTTTGCCCTACTTATAGTGCCGGATAAGATTGGTGTAAATTGACTATCTAATAATAAGCCTGTCATATATTTTTAATTCCAGATGGGATGGCAGAGATTACTGTGAAAAACTGTTTTGGATGGCACGCAAAACCATGTTTAAAAAGTAAAAGCATTGTAATCCAACACCTCTCCAGCATCATTAAAGAGATCCTTTAACGACCAATATTTCTACAAACCAATCCTCATAAAACAATGATTTATTTCTGTGTAGAATATATTTATTATTCCATATCAATGAATTGTGTGGTGTAAAGTTATGAGAGTGTGCTAAATTTCCAATATGTAAAACTTGTTGATGAAAGTAGACAATTTCAGCGGAAGTTTAGAGATTTCGAAATCACACTTAAGTAAGAATTCAATTCACCCAACTTCTTAAATAATGCTTGGAATTTTAAAACCAAAAACTCTTTGAATTGTATACAAAAAGCTTGCAACCATTTTAACTTCAGCATGCCATTCATTTGTTCAAAATCAATTATGTTTAAACCCACCCAGGTCATAAGATTTAACTATATCAATTTTGCTTAATAAAATGAGTCTTATTCTTCCAAATAAATTATACAAGGAACGATTAATTAATTTGGAAACATATGAAGAAGGGGCTAAAGCATTGTTGGATAGATGACCCTTGACAGGAACTCAGCTTTAGACAACAATACTCTACCAAAAATAGAGAGGTCTCTTTGTAACCAATTGTTTAGGATGGTTTTGGCCTTTTTTTAATTTTTCTAAAAAATTTATTTCCATGCATTCCTCCGAATTTCTTGTAATTATAATCCCTAAATACTTAGTGGAATTTTTAACAGGAATATTAAAGATAGAAGTGTGATCACAATTATGAATGGGCATAAGCTCACATTTGGACATATTTAAATGGAGTCCTGACGCTTTAGAAAATAAATCAACTAGAGAAATAGAAAGTGAAATTTGATTTGCATCTTGTAAAAAAAGAGTGGTATCGTCTGCTAACTGACTAATACCAATAGTCATATTAAATACCTTCAATTTGTTCACACTTGAATCATGAATAATTAAACGAGCCAACAGATCTGTTGCAATAATAAACAAAAGAGGGGAAAGGGGACACCCGTTGTCTTAACCCCCCAGCCAATCATAAACCTTTAAGATGTACCAAATGGAAGAGATATTGAACTATTTATATCCCTGTAGATCATCCTTATAACTTTTACAAACTTGTCACCAAAACCAAAAGACTGAAGACCATGAAATAAAAAAGGGTGCTCTAACATATCAAAAGCTTTTTTGAAGTCCAAAAATAAAATAAATCCATCATCTTTTATCCCACTCACTATAATCCAACAATCCATAATCAATCTTATATTATTATGAATGGAACGACCCAACAAAAATCCTGATTGAGATTCACTAATTACCTTATTTATACCTTTTTTAAGTCTGTTGGCAAAAATGTGTGCAAAATCTTTATAATCTGTATTTAACAAAGTTATCGGACGCAGGTTATGTATGTATCTAGAGTCTTTATCGGGTTTAGGTACTAACGTAATCAGCCCTTGTCTCTGTGTAGAGCTTAATGTGCCTTCTTCGATAGACTGTAGAAAAGCTTTAAATAATAGTTCTTTTAAATCATTCCAAAAAAATCTATAAAAGTTAGAGGTTATCCCATCAGGACCGGGTGATTTATTTAATTTGAGGTTTTTCACAGCTAAATCCATTTCCTCTATTTTGCAAATCTTCATCAAAAAGATTTTTAAATTCGCTATCAGTATGAGGAATAAACTGTTGTATTCTTTCAAAAAACAACTTACAATCTTCTTGAGAAAAAATTGGGTGAATACAGATCCTTATAGAACTTGAATATCTCATTACTTATTAATCTAGGGTCAGAAATTTCTGTTTTGTCAATTATGAATAACAATATAGCATTTTTGGCTTGCCTTCTTTTTTTCAAGTCTGTAAAAATATGTAGTACTCCTCTCTCCCTCTTCAGTCCATCTACTGTAGCTCTTGACCTAATATACGCTCCTTCTGCTTTTCTAATATATATATTGTCCAATTTTGTTTGTAATATTAAAATATTATTTTTTTCCTCTTCAGATAAAACCTCTTTACTACAATGTTTATTTATTTGTTGAATAAGAGTATATTCATCTTTCCTTTTAACCTTTGCTAACATTTTACTATAATTAATGGAAAAGTTCTCTGATTTTAAAATTTAAGATATTCCCATCCATTTACATGAGAGGAAAGTGTTGTATCATTTGTAATTTTTATCTTATTACAAAACCTTCATTAAAACAGTAAATCTGCATTAAATTTCCAATTATCTTTATTCCTTGAAATTTCCGATATTGGTTTAAATGAGATATACATACTTACAATGGTCTGTCAGCGGAGCGGCTGAGATGGAACATTCCTTCACATAAGTGATCAATTGATTTGACACAAGCCAAAAGTCGATTCTAGATTTACTTGAAGAACTGGAGTTCATCCATGTATATTGTTTGCGAGAAGGATTCAAATGTCCTCCATACATCTAACAGACTTAATTTTGCACATAGCTGAGAAATCAGTGCATTAGGTTGTTGAGTAGTATATTTGGATGGGTATCGATCAATAACCTCAATACAATACAATATTAAAATCGCCACCCAAAATAATATTATCAGTTGGATATAAAGTTCTTAACTCTACAATAATATCTAAAAGCTCTGAGAACAAGCGCTGATTAAGTGTCATACTGTTATACTCGTATATATTAATTCAAATAAAAAAGATCTTTTCAATATTTAACACGAGCGCCCACACAATGCCCATTCAAATCAACATGAGTTGTAATTATTTTCCAGGAGATTTGTTAAACAAAATCGCTACTCCGCCTCCATTGAACGGGTCGTTCCATGACTATTTTTTTTCTCCCCCATTGATTACACCCAAATATAACATCATTCAAACTGGATGTGTCTCTTGAAGAAAGATAAACTGCCTGCGAGCCCCGATTTTTACAGGAATAGGAACATAGCTTTTCTTTTAACTAAATTTTGTAATCCCCTGACATTAAGTGAAGTGATCAAAAACGGTATTTTAACAGAAAACATACAAGATCAACACACAAAAAACTACAAGCTAAATAAAAAACACAAATTGGAAAATAAACAAGTAGTTACAAGTTTTCTTGTTTGGATGTTTCTAGAAGCACTAACACATACCTCACTGCCCGGTCTCTCTCAAACGTAACATATCTCATGACAGATACACTCGAGTGATAATACAGCGAGAAATCGACTAGGTAACACTAATTTGTCTCCCTTCGATATAACCATGTGCACCTCTGCAGAAAGCTCTTTTTTCCCTTCTTTTTCCGAGCTTTTTTCTATTTGAGGCCATAGCGCAGTCCTCCTTTGTCAGGTCTTCCACAAATCTTACTCCTCGATCTTTGCACACTGAAGAGTTCTTTGTCACTTTCCAGATCTCCTCTCTATATTTTCTCATTGTGAACTGTACAATCGTTTATCTCTGTTTTCCATGTTCTTTTTTGCCAACGCGATGCACAGAGTCAATGACATCCTCCAAACTTGCAATCCAGATGTGGAGCTATCTCACCGATGAGGTCCGCAAACCTCTCTACGGGGATCTTCGTCAGATTTCTCCTGCAGGCCGTTTATACGGAGATTCCATCTTCCTCTTGTAACGCTCCAATTCCACCATTCTGTTCCTCAATTCGGTTGCAGTTTTTATTCAGTGTCGCAATTTCTTTGTTTATTTCTGCATTTTCTCTTTTTACAGTCTTTTATCTCCGCTGCATTAAACTCAACTGTCTTCGAAATTTCTGCTATCGTGACACTATTTTTCCACATCTGATCCATTAAAACTTCCATCTTACGGTCTTGAGTGTCAAAACGTGCCGTGAGAGCATTGATGGCTTGTAACAAGCCCACATTGGAGATCTCTTCCTCGTCAGATTTCAACTTCTTCATCTCGCTACCTTTCATCGGAGTGATATGAGAACAATCACGACCGTTTTCTCAGATTTCTCATTACCCTTTTCCATGTTTGGTGAAGCGGGACTCCGCATTTTACCCTGATCATATCTCCCGCCAGTGGAATAAAAATTTTCAGCGGTTTCACGTTCTGTCGTGACTTCTGCATTATAAAATTTAAGATGCTGTCTTTATAAGCTTTACATAAAGAAAACGAGTGCCTGTACTAGAGCAATAACAGTAATCAAAACAAAAATCGGAGATTGCACGAGCCGTGTCAAGGTAAAACGTGCGCCTAGCCCGCCATTCGCCCGGAAGTCCAAGTGTGTGGACTCCGAAGTGCGGATGTGAAGTGCACACGCAAGTGATTCTGGGATATGGTAGGGTGCGAAGTGTCCATAAGATGTACACTTCATTTTCATGGGAAATGAAGGGCGCATTTGAAGTCGCTTTCAAAATTCGTCAGCCTTCGTCGTGCCGCGGTGACGCATTCGCACTTCAAATGTGGTCTTCTGAGTGCGCATTCTGACTTTGGGACAGCTTACGCGTCGTGACGCTGTGACGCAATCGCACTTCACATCCGCACTTCGGAGTCCACACACTTCAGTTTGGGACACCCTTCGTCGCACCACTGTGACGCATTTACACTTCAAATGCGCACCCCGGAGTCCATGCACTTAAGTTTGGGACACAGCTAAAGTGTGCAGAGCGGGCCGTAGCCATCTTGGCCGCGCGTCACCGCGCGACTCTCCTGGATAATCGAAAATGGCCAAAAAGGCGGGAGCTGGTTGCTGAAGCCACGCCCACCTAGCTTGACGGCATTCTCAACAGCGGCAATCCACCTGTCACTCAAGTCGCCACGCCCTTAATTATGCAGAACTTTAAGGCTTAATATAATTTAAACGGATGAGTTATAAAAAAATTCACCCCCCTCACAGTTGTCATGAAGGGCAAAATTAGCAATATAGACCAAAATCATTTTTTGGCACCAGCCTGTAAAACATGTTTTTTTTCTGCTGTAAATTTGGGCATTTTAACATGGAGAGTCTATGGGACTGACTCCCTTTTGCAGCCAGCCTCAAGCGGCCAGTCCATGAATTGCAGTTTTAGCCACTTCCTTGTTGGCCTCACGAGAGAGAGTGGGAGGTTGCCGCTCGGATCCGCACCCGAGTTCGATTGCTCCCCCTTCCCCCTTGTCCCCACTGGACTGTGTTCATATTATTTTATATGGGTCCGAACCGCAATTCGTTTGCGTCATCAAGCCAGCAGCTGTTTACCCCGTTGCTTAGTAACAACGGCGCAGCAGAAGGCGGCAAATGCATTGCTCTCTGCACTTTTATATATTTATGTTTTTGAACTGTTCGTTTTGTTTACAAAGCTTCGGTACATAACGGCACTTACGTCTGTCTTATGAATGTACTGCAAATGTTCTAAAGAACGCTGAAGGCGAACAGAAATGAGATACAGATCTCTGTTTGCAGCACATCAGTCACGCTCATCAGGAAAGTGAGCGAAACACACACAAACATGCATTCTTTATCAAATAATACGTCATTAATAGCGGTTCACACTAGTGATTTGGTACGATTGCTTTCACATCAGCAGTGAACCGTACCGGAGTTCACATGAACCGTACCCCAGACCACCCTTTTTAAGCGGACTCAGGTACGGTTCGCGGGTTAATACCCGAGTTCAGAAGACAGTGTTCACATCATCCAAACGAACCGAACTCTGACATCAATCGAACCCGGGTGCGCACCAAAAGTGCTAGTGTGAAAGCACCCTGAGTTTATGGTTACGACTATGATACTCATGCATTCATTTCATTTAAAGGATCTAAATGTAAACAATAAGTTTGCCTTACGGCCTGAAGTCAACTTAAACGATTCAGACCTGCTGTCACTTCCCAACTGAATGATTTGGTCTTAAAACAAAAGGCCTATATTTACAATTGTCTTGATTTTAAAACAAAACGTTAACAACCAATTATGAAAATGACAGATTTGTAATATCAAATCAAACTGTTAAGTGATTAGGTGTGTAACATTGTGAATTGTACACCTTAACAACTGTTTTTCTTTTTACCCATAGGCTCAGCATTCAGAAATGATCCACCTGATCTTTCCCGTAAGAGCAGATGGCCATTTGTACATTTAATGTGCCTGGCTTCTGAAAACATCTGCTCCCAGCTATTTTCAACTGTACAAAACCGCTCGTTTTGCTGCTTAAAATTGCAACTGTTGTGTCTTACCATATGATTTTAATGTATTATCTTAATTATGAACACTGTAAGTGTTTGTCTTGAAGATTCAGTAGATAGAGTATGACGCCACACTACTCTTTTCACTCTAATTACTTAAAAAAATAAACAAGCAAAAACCAAATCTTGATTCCTTTTCTGAAGAGTAAGTAACAGTGTATCTATTTTTATTTCAGGTGACACGATGAAGCCGAGGGCATGGTGGCTGTCATTGGAGGGTCAAGTGGTCATGGGACCTCACCTTGATGTCACAACTGGTCTGGATGCCATTTTTGCCAGCTACTACAATTTAAATTTGATGTATGCTGAAGATGCCTCTTGCACTCTGGAATTTATCAAAAGGTGACGTCTACATTAATATTGTACTTGAGGGCTAGTTTTTCATTTGTTGGGTTAAACAAGGAATGTTTGTTGTGTTTTTGTGAGCCCTGCAGGAGCACAGCAGCTAAAGGGTGACATCCCTCTTCTCCCCTTCTAACAAGTTGTGTGTCTGTTCCGGAGACCGGAGAGGAAGCTGTTTTTAAGAGGATGGAGCTCTTGTCTGGTCAAATCACACACCTCTACTGTGTTGCAGGACTGTTCTGGTTAATATCACCTTGTTCTGTCATCTTCTCGATCTGTACTGCAACAGCAATGACTCACTAAAGGTAGTGACTGGGAACTAACACCTTTTTGTAAATTATTTATTCATGCGTTTACACAACAGTTTTTGAATACTTTGTATTCAACAAAGACGCCTGAAAAAGCAGATTCTCGCTCACCATAGACTGATGCTGATCAATTCGTCTTCACTTGCCTTGTTCCAGACAGCCATATCTTTTTTTAAATATTCACAAATCAGAATAAGAAATGCAAACAAATGAGAAGAGCATTCTGTGTGTTGCCTCTTGGCTTTGTCGTTTACTTGCTTCGTCACTTCAGTTTTTTTTCTCATGCACTGGTTCGCGAGCTGAACAGCAAATCAGAATGATCAGATGGCTCGACTGATCGATGAGCTATGAAAGGCAGACAAGGACCAACTTCAGCCGACGGTACGGGACACACTGAGAAAACTTAGTTGGTCGACGAACAAAAACTGCCCGACGGTCGACCGTCAGCTTGGTGTGTTCCAGGCTTTTAAGATGTCAGTTTTACTTACATTCTAAATCAAACATCTTAAAGGGGTCATATGATGCTGCTAAAAAGAACATTATTTTGTGTATTTGGTGTAATGAAATGTGTTTGTGGTTTAAGGTTAAAAAAACACATTATTTTCCACATACTGAACATTATTGTTTCTCCTCTATGCCCTGCCTTCTGAAATGCGTACATTTTTACAAAGCTCATCGCTCTGAAAAGCGAGGTGTTCTCTGATTGGCCAGCTATCCAGTGCGTTGTGATTGGCCAAATGCCTCAAGCGCATGACGGAGATGTTACACCCCTTAACATACTGTGATGCTGTCTCCCAGCAGGAGGAGACAAAACCAATAAAACCCATCACAAACGAGGCATTATGTGACTGGTCACATGAGCAGCGCAGAACTTACTGCTCCTCTGTGAATATATCGCCATCTGAATCCATGAGTTTTATCACTGAGGTGATATGTAAATTTATTTTTACAGACGTCCACATTAACTATTACCGAAACAATTACTGTCTGAATCAGGCTATACTCTCTCTCATGTTATTCCAAACCTTTATGTTTTTCTTTCTTCCATGAAAAAAAAAAGGGAAATGTTTTGTCTATTGTAATAAAAGGCAATGGAAAACAAATCAAGCTCTATTTTGCTCACCGTTGACGTGCATTATATATGGACAATTTCTTTTGTAACATTGAAAGAAGAAAGTCATACAGGTTTGGAACAACATATGTGTCATGGATTCACCAGGCTCTCCCCTCACACACACACACTCTCACACTCTCACGCTCTCACACACACACACTCACACTCACTCACTCACTCACTCACTCACTCACTCTCTCTCACTCTCTCTCTCTCTCTCTCACACACACACACACAGCACTCTCTCTCTCTCTCTCTCTTTCTCTCTCTCTCTCTCTCTCTCTCTCTCTCTCTCTCACACACACACACAATCTCTCTCACATGATTATTTTATTTGGAATGACAAATACTGATTAAAACAACACAGCATCCAAATATTCACAAAGAGCCTATTATGTTTCACCTGACAATACAGACAACGCTAATAGTCGCAACCACATTAATAAGTAGACTATGGATATAAAGATGACATCGTCTTCTCCAGACATGCAGACTGCCTATGATTGCTGACACGGAACAATATCTGGCTGTTTGCTTAGAGATCTTTTTACTCAGTCCAGCAATCTGCAAGCCTCTGACACATAATCTGTGCACATGTCCCAAGCTACCAAAAATAAGAGTAATCAGTTTGATCCTGTAACCACACACTGCCAAAACATTGGTTAATGACTGATACTTCAACATTTTCTCAGAAAAACACAAGTCCATGTAAAGATCAAAACAACAGCCCACTTCCAAAATCAGAATGTTCTTAGAAAGTTCATCGATGACCACGATGTCTGGAGTGTTTGGGTATTCCCTGAGAACACTTCTAAGAGAGTTTATATTATTATCATTCAGGTTTAAAAACCAACTAGTTTTAACAGTTTTGTTTGTATGTATTGCACTTTGTCCAGATACTTGAGCAGTTCTTGAGCCGTTATGTTTACGATGCGATCATGACGCGCAATGTAAAGTCCTTTAAACGCGGAGCATTCCGTTCAGTATGTGCGCTGTGGATTCCATTACCTTATCGCTGTGTAGTAAACAGAATGGTTCATGATGTTTTGCGAACCACAAAGAGAGGTTGTATTTAGTCGGGAGAGTTTGCAGCCGAGCTTTAATAACAAATTTTAGGATATCTTTGTTAACGGCTGAATTTTGTAATGCAGAGTGTGAGACTGTATGATCCGCGCTCTGCAGGCATGCAAGTTTACCTTGAAGGCGCAGGTTAACCCAGTAATCGCGCTGTTGTGCTTGAAAGTATTGGAGGATTTCATACCTGCACGTCCGGCTGTTCAACCTCTCACTGCTTCCAGTGTGATGTATAGACGCATACACATTTGGATCCATAATCTGCCCCTGACTGATATTCACCTGCTCCCCGCCAGTATGTGCCCAGTTCAGCTGTATATTGTTATTGCTGCACAAATCATTCAGATCGGGCCAATCCGAACGTACTCCGAATCCCGTAGCTCTGGTATCCAGCTTTCCACTGGGTTTCTTCCGGAAACCGAGGAAGCCTGGTTCTCCGTCTGCAGCATAGGGGAAGCTTGCGTTTGTTCAGATCCAGCAGCAGTGAGCGCCGGGCAACTTCGCGAACTGTAGGGTCATCGTTATTCAACATATGCAGTAGATGCTTTACTCTAGTCGCTGTATAAATCCATTCAATGTTAGGGATCCCCAGTCCCCCTTCCGATTTATTCATAAAAATAATACTTCTTGTTGTGTGTGTGTTAAGACTTAACCATTTTCTTACCAGCTGCACGGTCTTATTGTTCAGCTCCGTCAGATATTTTTTAGCAATGTGGACGTTTGCAAACAGATGATGAATCTTGGAAAGAGCTATATCTCGAACGGCCTGGAGTTTCATACAGGTCGGTAGGGGACACTGGTCTATCAAGTCTAGTCTGCTGGTGTATTCTTTGCAGATGCTCATCAATCAGCCCTGCATTAAAACATTAATGTTGAGTTTTATTATTTTTGTGAGTTGTACTCTGTTCACACATTGGATTATTTTATTTATTACAGTTTTTTTCTTCTGAAAAGTGAAAAGGTAATACAAATTGTATTTGACTGTTCTGATTTACAGCAGTGAATAAATCCCACAAAAGATAATAAGGCATTACTTTTTATTGCTGATTTTAAAGCTTACTGAACTTTAAATGATCTACAGTTCTACATATAAATACACAACATAAGATTGGCCCCTCTGAATTAATTGTGGCCCCTCTTGTGCCCCCCAGTTGAAAAAATACTAGAATTGCCCCTGTGTCCATATTATAATATAGTGTATATTGATTTGCTTATCAGTCGATTGTGTTTTAATTGACTGCTTTAATGCTGTTTACTGACTGTATTGTGCAGTCAACATTTAGAGATACACTGTCATTTATTTCATTCATTTGTTTTACAGACCAGGACTAAACACTTGTCAGAGGATGCCATTGACTGCCTGGCAATCAAAATAAATGGAAGTTCAAAGAAGATAAACTTCCTCCAGTGCTTCATTCTCTAATTGACAAAACCAGTGAAGTTCAGTTTATGTTGGAGGTTCTTCCCCACGCTTGTGTTTGCTGAGATGTTGATCTCTTCATTCTCTGTTATATGAAATAAAAACTAATTTCTTTCTTTGATCTGAGAAGAATCTAATAGATGTAAGAGTCTTATTCTGTGTCTGTTTCATTAGATGTACTGAAACAAGCTCTCAATAGCTTCTTGTTTTGAGTGTTTTCTCTGTATGCTGGAAATTCTTGGAAGTGCTTGAATTTAATACACAATAGGTTCAAAGACTGAAAAGTGCACTTAAATCAGCGGCTGGTCCATCAAATAGCACAGAGCCCTCATGCTGACATGAGATGGTACTTCAGACCAGTACAGGCCTTTGCTTTGCTTCTGTTTTCATCTGAAAAGATCCTCGCAACAGAAGGAGCCTCCGCTTCCGCTCGAAAAAGAGCCCACCCCCGCCATCACGCCATGCACACATTATTTCTGAAATTAAACAGAGAAAGGCATTTAAACAAAAAAAATGCCATTGTATACTTGTTTTTAATATTTATAACATAATATAATTATGCAAAACCAGAGTGTGGTTTGCTGAACATTAACATGATTGCAAATGTGATATTGGTTTTACACAACAGTTCAACAAAAGAGAGGCTAATATTAGGTGACTGACATTTTAGACTATTTAGAATATTGTCTGTTTTTGTTTCGGCAAAAAAAAAAAATAGTTGCAAACAAAGTCTGATAAACAGGTCTCTGCGCTCCAGCATGCTGCAGGAAAGACTGTCCACACTGGAGAAGGAAAAACTCCTCAGAGGTTTAGCATGAGTCCGTCATCAGAAAGCCAAGTTCTAAACCTCAGAATCGGAGCAAGTGTTACATTGTTCCTCTTGATGTAGGCCATTTGTATTGATATTTAATTACTAATAATTATTAAATGCGTGCCTTATCTAATCCATTTGTATTGCCGTCCACGGTGCTATGAGGAGCTGAGAGAGTGACGAAGACTAAAGGCTGTTTTTGGTCATGATTGTTGAAGTAGCATTTAGCAAATACTGATGAAGAGAGTTTTTTCTGCAGGATCATCAATGTTATTTTGTATTTGGATGGACAACATGGACACTTAACACAGATACCGGTGTGAAAATAATGACATTGCGTGCAAGTCTGTAATGTTGCTCTTCTTCAGGAATTGCTCCGTTATTAAACACAATTTTAATAAAGAAGAATTAAGATGAACACAGACTGATAGCCTCAGAAGAATAAATATCACTCATTTCTGTGAAACACACTCCAGATAGTCTTTGTTCATCATGATGATGTATGTTTAGGAATCTTCTCCAAATCATCTCGAATCATCTTCAGTGTTTCTTGTTTCTCTTGAGTAAAATCAGCAGGAACACATCAGAAGATCATGCCATGTAATGGATTTTTCTGTCTTCTCCTCATAATAGTTCAGCTAATTATTATTTTTTTTACCCCTATGAATATAATTTGTATTTCTCAGTTAATTTATTAACCCTAATTTACAAGCACAGCATGCATGAAATATTATTTTTATACCACCCAACAGCTTCTGTATCATCTGTCTGTATGTTTTCAATGTGAATCATAACCAAATGTCTTATTTATAATTGTGTGTGATAAGTTGTAAATGATGAAAGCTTAAATACATCGTCGTTACCCTTTAAAATCTACACAACATCGTCTGGCAGTGACCTTTTATCTCTGAGATCATGTTTTTATACGAATGATTACATGTGAATGATACATGATTGTTGATATATTTCAAAAATACCTATAAAGTAATAATAAATAAAATGGATGGAAAACTGGTCTTTGTGGGTACTTTGGGTGTCTTGTTCATCATATGTAGACCTATTTTCATATAAAAGCAACAGAATGTAAAAGACATCAGTTTATTAGTAAGAGCTCATGAGCGTGAATCTCGTCTCATCTGTCTGTGATCTTGTGTCTGATGCACTGATCTGAGATGCTGCTGTGACTGTGTACAATGTCAGTCATATTACTTCAGATTGTTTGATTACATCGCATATGGCATGAGTCATGTATGATATTTCCTTTTGCTATGCAATTCATTTGATTGTTGGTTCGAAATAGCCTTCAAATGGATGTGGTTTCAATATGTTTTCATGGATGCAGCTTTGTGATGCTCCTGTGATTCAGCTGTATATTTCTTATTGAGTTTATATATTCCCCAAATGCAGTCTTGTGCAATGAAAGGGGTATTTTTTCTGAACACTATATGTTTAACTGTTTAATTGATTATAGGGCTACTCAGTATTTTCCTTTCTTTATATTTAGCTATGTGCGATCCCAAGCATATTTATGTTTTGTCAAAACATGAAACTAAGAGAGAGAGATCTGCCATAAAGTTATTTGTCAGTTTGCTTTTAAAAATGAGTCTGAAATAATACAGTCTGCTATGTGTAAAGAACTGAGAACATCATATGCAGATAAATGTAAACATTTCTAGAAGAATATATATGGAAGTATTCATTTAAGTGGATTCCCTGCAGAGAAACCATTAAGAAACAATTTTGGATAATCAGGGTAATGACTGGGTACAATATATTTCACAGTAATATTGTAAATGATAGCATCACTGTACTGTGGTAATGTGACAGACTAAAACCAATGTTACTGATTTACTACTGTCACTTTATCTACTGAGAAACAGATACCAATGTAATTTTTATTTTTTTGGACATAATAGAGAGAAAACATCCCTGTTGTCATACATGCTTCATTGATTCATCATCATCATCATCATCTTGTCAGATCTGAGGTAACTATAACTCACTACTTGATTTCTCATTTGATACCTTTTTACTCTTACTGACTTGATTCTGTTTTTTTGTGTCAAACAGCATTAGGCTGAGCTCAATCATGAGTCTGGCCAACCAAAAGAAATAAACAGCAAAAGGCTGAGTCTGGCTTGAGTTTGGTCTGCTAGAAAAATAAAATAATCGGCTGAGATCTGGGTTGCCTCCCAGTTTGCCTACTTCCACTACGCCCTAAATGAATGTACTCTTTTGTGAAGAAAAAGTACAGAGTTTTGAGTGTGTAGTAGAAGAGTACGCAAGCTTTGGGACAAACTATCACATCATACATTTGCGTCTTTAACAGAGCGCTCTGTAGCATATAGTTACACACACCCTGTCACTGTAAACTGGCCTGTCAATCATCTTCTCACAGTTAACATCCTCCGCAATTTCTTTTCCTAGCGTACTGGAGAGAAAAGAAGTAACACTGATCTAAACACTGATTATTAGTTGCTCAGACTAGTATTGATGTAGAATTCATCAGAAATGCACACCTGTCAATAATGAAATACAAACAAGTTTCAGTGTCCCTACACACACGAAACCAGAGCTGCATTTCTGCTCAGACATCACGTTTTAAATAATATGAATGCCATGTGAATATTGGACATGTTGTCTGCGTCACGTCAAGTCACTCAATCAAGTCAAAACGATTGGTCACACGATTGGTCACCTGCTATAATCCTTCCCCAGTGAGCAAATAAAAGGAGCACTGAATAGTGCGCTTACAATCAGCAGCTGTGTTTTCTCTCTCTCTCTCTCTGTCTGTCTGTGTGTGTGCTCATACAGAGTGAAATGGCAGAAGCCAGTATTTCAGTGGATCAGGACCAGCTCAGCTGTTCAGTGTGTCTGGATCTGATGAAGGATCCAGTGACCATTTCCTGTGGACACACTTTCTGTATGAGATGCATCTCAGGATGCTGGGACGAGGAGGACTGGAAGAGAATCTACAGCTGCCCTCAGTGCAGACAGACCTTCAGTCCAAGACCAGATTTGTGTAAATATGTGGCGTTTGCCAAAACTGTGGAGAAACTGAAGAAGACGAGGCTCCAAGCTGCTGGATCTGGAGATGTTCAGTGCGACTCCTGCTCTGAAATTAAACAGAGAGCAGTGAAATCTTGTCTGGAGTGTCGTATCTGTTTCTGTCAAATTAATCTTGAACAGCACGAGAATCTCTTCAGAGGTCAAAAACACAATCTGATGGACACAACTGAACGCCTGCAGGAGCTGATCTGGCCTCAACATGATGAACTACTGGACATGTACTGCTGTACTGACCAGAGCTGTATCTGTATGATGTGTTTGGTGGAGGAACACAACAATCACGTCACTGTATCAGCTGCAGCGGCGCGGACAGAGAAACAGGTGAAGTCCTGCTCTATACTGACAGTTAATGCTGTTCTCTCCTCATTTCTTGTGTGATTCTTCTCTCAATCAGAGAAACTGATGTAATCAGTGCTTTGAGAGAAAATAGAAAAAGGTCTTACCAACCCCAAACATTTTAATGGTAGTGTGGATTTAATCAGAATTGTGTTTCATGCAGCGTCATCTGGAGAAGAAGCAGAGAGAGATTATCCAGCAGAAAGAGAAAGAGCTTCAGGAGCTGAGAACGGCTGTGGCGTCTCATAAGGTGAGTTTGGAGAAGAAGAAAGGTTTGAGACTGCTCCAGTGCTGGAGCTCTTTGTGATCGTGATGTGTTTCCTATAACAGCGCTCTGCACAGACAGCAGTGGAGGACAGTGAGAGGGTCTTCACTCAACTCATCTGCTCCGTTGAGAAATGTCACTCTGAGGTGAAGCAGCTGATCAGAGATCAGGAAAGAGCTGTAATGAATCAAGCTGAAGAGCAGCTGGAGAGACTGAAGGAGATGATTGAGCTTTCAGAAACACCGGATCATGTTCATTTCCTCCAGGTAACAGATCTCCTCAAACACTGAGGACTTTAACAAGCTTGTGTGATTACAGAGAGTTTGTGTGTTTGTCTTTGTGTCTGTAGAGTGTGCCATCTGTCTTTCAGTGTCTTTCTGGATCTACAGAAGGCTTCACTGTCAGTTCTCATCAGACTTTTGATGCTGTAGTGAACTTAGTCTCTCAGCTCAGAGACAACCTGCAGTTCTGCAAAGAAGAGAGCGAAGAGATAACTAAACCAGATAAACAGAATCTTTCTCATAAATCAGTTTAGCAGCTTTCATTAACTATAAGGTAGTTTAAAGTTGTAGTTTTATTTGATTTTCTTTTAATGTGAGATTCAGATGTTTTGGTGTCTGTAGTGAAAAGCTCCCGCTCCTGAATATCACACCAGAAAGCGTTCCTACAGTGTAAGTTACTGTGAGTAATTAACACATACTGTATGTGAAATACTGTCTCATGGGAGAGTTTGTTTTTCATGAATTAAATAATAGTTGCATCTGTAACAATGAAAAACTGCATCAGTGATGTCACTTTACAGTATTGGAAAAACAAATTGGGACTTTAATAAGTTTTGTGCGTACAGATATTTTGCAACAGCATTTTGAATTCTTGTTGTTGTGATTCATCTATATTCATGTCTTGTGCTACAGGAAACATGCATCATATACAGTAGTTTAGACACAGATACGGGAGATATTTTGAACAGTATATGTGCGCATGTCATTCAGATGGAGAATGCATTTATTTTAACAAATGCTATTCATTTTGATAGAACATATGTGGATTGAAATGAAATTTAGGTTTCATATTTCACACTTCTAACACACGTAATCTTATTTTAACAGTTACAAGTAACTGAAAAAGGTTTAGCCTTTAGCAGACAGAAAACAATAAATCAGTGACACGTCACTATGTTCACAGGAGGTAAATACTGCTACCTGTTAAATCATTAGTTTATACTTTATTTTTCACACAGTATTTAGCATAGACTTGAATGAAATTCTTCTTTATTTCGTTATGAAGGTTTCAATTGATGATTTTACCAATTAGAGATTTACCAGTCCAACTTTATAATTATAAAATAAAAGCTAATGTGTTATATTAATGATGAAGAACGATGCACATTACCTTCATCAGATTACCGTCTGTTGACTCTGGATCCAAACTCAGTGAATAATAGGCTTTGTCCGTCTGAAGCCATAGATTAGGAGTGTTTGTGGATCACAGCGCAGCGTCTCAGACACAATGAGTCCAGACCACATTCACTCAGCCGCTCTGAGCTGTGTTTGGAGGAAATAAACACTCAGAGCTGAAACTGTGTCGTCTAACCAGTTAATCATACACAGATTCTGCTCAGTTATATTGTTATATCACATGATGAATCAGTAACGGTAAGATATCTGTATGGGACTTAATGTTTTCACTTTTAATAAATGTTTACTAATCACAGATGTATTAAGATGTATTAATGTGGCATAAGAGTTGTAAATGAATGATAAAAAATGTGTGAAATGTAGTCTTTTTATTGAAATTTGATGTAACTTGTTTGACTGTCGAACGTGTCATTTAAATCTCCCAATAAAACATACAGTGGCAAGAATAAGTTTGTGCATTTAATTATTTAATTCCTTACATATATAGTTATTTTCTGGACACTCAAAGCACTTTACATAGAAAGCTCCTCAACCACCAGCCCTTTGAAAATATCTTCTGCACTGATTCATCTTAAAATGTGGTCAGACCTTCATTTCACTTACAGTTCTAGACAAACACTATATGACTAAACTACTAACACAAACAGCTGTACGAACAGTTGAGACTAACAGAACAAACACAGCTGAACTGAATCTCTTCATTAAGGTAACCATGGCAACTAAGGAGCGACGGGAAAAGAACAAAGGGAAATGGCATGGAAGACAATGAAACTAAAAACTGAATCTAAACCAGAGACAGACTTAAAACTAAAACAGAATAAAAAAAAACAGAATATGACAATAATATATTTAATACAACATACCATTTCTGCTCAAAATTTAACCCACTCGAAATGAAAAGCAATGCTACAGTAAAAGTCTCTGCAGGGAACCACTTAAATGAATACTTCCATATACAATATAATTACATATAATTAGAATATCATTAAAGTCGATTTTAGTTGGGGCTACTTTTGCCTGAATTACTGCAGCAATGCGGCGTGGCATGGAGTCGATCAGTCTGTGGCACTGCTCAGGTGTTATGAGAGCCCAGGTTGCTCTGATAGTGGCCTTCAGCTCTTCTGCATTCTTGAGTCTGGCATATCGCATCTTCCTCTTCACAATACCCCATAGATTTTCTATGAGGTTAAGGTCAGGCGAGTTTGCTGGCCAATTATGGTCCTTAAACCAGGTACTGGTAGCTTTGGCACTGTGTGCAGGTGAAATCTACATCTCCATAAAGTTGGTCAGCAGCAGGAAGCATGAAGTGCTCTAAAACTTCCTGGTATACGGCTGCGTTGACCTTGGACCTCAGAAAACACAGTGGACCAACACCAGCAGATGACATGGCACCACAAAACCATCACTGACTATGGAAACTTTACACTGGACCTCAAGAAATGTGGATTGTGTGCCTCTCCTCTCTTCCGCCAGACTCTGGGACCCTGATTTCCAAAGGAAATGCAAAATTTACTTTCATCAGAGAACATAACTTTGGACTACTCAGCAGCAGTCCAGTCCTTTTTGAAGCGCGAGACGCTTCTGACGCTGTCTGTTGTTCAAGAGTGGCTTGACACAAGGAATGCGACAGCTGAAACCCATGTCTTGCATACGTCTTTGTGTAGTGGTTCTTGAAACACTGACTCCAGCTACAGTCCACTCTTTGTGAATCTCCCCCACATTTTTGAATGGGTTTTGTTTCACAATCCTCTCCAGGGTGCGGTGTATCCCTATTGCTTGTACACTTTTTTCTACACATCTTTTCCTTCCCTTCGCCTCTCTATTAATGTGCTTGGACACAGAGCTCTGTGAACAGCCAGCCTCTTTTGCAATGACCTTTTGTGTCTTGCCCTCCTTGTGCAAGGTGTCAATGGTCGTCTTTTGGACAACTGTCCAGTCAGCAGTCTTCCCCATGATTATGTAGCCTACAGAACTAGACTGAGAGACCATTTAAAGGCCTTTGCATGTGTTTTGAGTTAATTAGCTGATTAGAGTGTGGCACCAGGTGTCTTCAATATTGAACCTGTTCACAATATTCTAATTTTCTGAGATACTGAATTTGGGATTTTCCTTAGTTGTCAGTTATAAACATCAAAATTAAAAGAAATAAAGATTTGAAATATATCAGTCTGTGTGTAATGAATAAATATAATATACAAGTTTCACTTTTTGCATGGAATTAGTAAAATAAATCAACTTTTTGATGATATTCTAATTATATGACCAGCACCTGTATAATCTTCTAGAAATGTAAACATTTATTTGTGTATGATGTTCTACGTTCTTTACACATAGCCAACTGTATTATTTCAGACTCATGTTTAAAAGCAAATAGACAAATAACTATATGGCAGATCTCTCTCTCAGTTTCATGTTTTGACCCTGAACAAAATCAGTGCTTGGGATCGCACACATCTAAATATAAAGAAAGGAAAATACTGAGTAGCCCTATAATCAATTAAACAGTTAAACTTATATTGTTCAGAAAAAATACCCCTTTCATTGCACAAGACTGCATTTGGGGAATATATAAACTCAATAAGTAATATACAGCTGAATCACAGGAGCATCATAAAGCTGCATCCATGAAAACACCTTCCATTTGAAGGCTATTTCAAACCAACAATCAAATGAATTGCATAGCAAAAGGAAATATCATACGTGACTCGTACCATATGTGATGTAATCAAACAATCTGAAGTAATATGACTGACATTGTACACAGTCACAGCAGCATCTCAGATCAGTGCATCAGACACAAGATCACAGACAGATGTGACGAGATTCACACTCATGAGCTCTTACTAATAAACTAATGTCATTTACATTCTGTTGCTTTTATATGAAAAGAGGTCTACATATGATGAACAAGACACCCAGAGTACCCACAAAGACCAGTTTTACATCCATTTTATTTATTATTACTTTATATGTATTTTTGAAATATATCAACCATCACGTATTATTCACATGTAATCATTCGTATAAAAACATGATCTCAGAGATAAAAGGTCACTGGCAGAGGATGTTAGGAGATTTTAAAGGGTAACTTATGATGTATTTAAGCTTTCATCATTTACAACTTATCACACACAATTATAAATAAAACATTTGGTTATGATTCACATTGGAAACATACAGACAAATGATACAGAAGCTTTTAATTTTGGGTGGTATAAAAATAATTTTTCATGCATGCTGTGCTTGCAAATTTGGGTTAATAAATTAACTGAGAAATACACATTATATTCATAGGGGTAAAAAAACAAAAAAAAAAAATATATAGGTAGGGGTACTGAAAAAAAATAATAATTAGCTGAACTATTATGAGAAGACAGAAAAATCCATTACATGGCATGATCTTCTGATGTGTTCATGCTGATTTTACTCAAGAGAAACAACAAACACTGAAGATGATTCGATGATTTGGAGAAGATTCCTAAACATACATCATCATGATGAACAAAGACTATCTGGAGGGTGTTTTACAGGAATGAGTGATATTTGCTTCTGCTGAGGCTATCAGTCTGTGTCCATCTTAATTCTTCTTTATTAAAATTGGGTTTAATAACGGAGCAATTCCTGAAGAAGAGCAACATTACAGACTTGCACGCAATGTCATCATTTTTACACCGGTATCTGTGTTAAGTGTCCATGTTGTTCTCTCCAAATAAAAAATAACATTGATGATCCTGCAGAGAAAACTCTCTTCATCAGTATTTGCTGAAAGCTACTTCAGCAATCATAACCAAAAACAGCCTTTAGGTCTTCGTCACTCTCTCAGCTCCTCATAGCACCGTGGATGACGTAATGACCAAGACTTAAGAGCAAAGAAGTAAAAATGAGAGAACATGGATTAGATAAGGCACGCATTTAATAATTATTAGTAATTAAATATCAATACAAATGGCCTACATCAAGAGGAACAATGTAACACCGATTCTGAGGTTTATAACTTGGGCTTTCTGATGACGGACTCATGCTAAACCTCTGAGGAGTTTTTCCTTCTCCAGTGATTTCAACATCGTGTTCAGTTGACACAAGTGTGGACAGTCTTTCCTGCAGCATGCTGGAGCACAAGTATACTTTTATCAGACTTTGTTTGCAACTATTTTTGTTGGTGAAACAAAAACAGACAATATTCTGAGTCTAAAATGTCAGTCACCTAATATTAGCCTCTCTTTTGTTGAACTGTTGTGTAAAACCAATATCACATTTGCAATCATGTTAATGTTCAGCAAACCACACTCTGGTTTTGCATAACTATATAATGTTATAAATATTAAAAACAAGTATACAATGGCTTTTTTTGTTTAAATGCCTTTCTCTGTTAAATTTGAGAAATAATGTGTGCATGGCGTGAAGGCGGGGGTGGGCTCTTTTTCGAGCGGAAGCGGAGGCTCCTTCTGTTGCGAGGATCATTTCAAATGAAAACAGAAGCAAAGCAAAGGCCTGTACTGGTCTGAAGTACCATCTCATGTCAGCGTGAGGGCTGTGTGCTATTTGATGGACCAGCCGCTGATTTAAGTGCACTTTTCAGTCTTTGAACCTATTGTGTATTAAATTCAAGCACTTCCAAGAATTTCTGGCATACAGAGAAAACACTCAAAACAAGAAGCTATTGAGAGCTGGTTTCAGTACATCTAATGAAACAGACACAGAATAAGATTATTACATCTGTTAGATTCTTCTCAGATCAAAGAAAGAAATGAGTTTCTATTTCATATACAGAGGAATGAAGAGATCATCATCTCAGCAAACACAAGCGTGGGGGAAGAACCTCCAACATTTACTGGCCTTCACTGGTTTTGTCAATTAGAGAATGAAGCACTGGAGGAAGTTTATCTTCTTTAAATTTTCCATTTATTTTGATTGCCAGGCAGTGAATGGCATCCACTGACAAGTGTTTTAGTCCTGGGGCCTCATTAATAACTGTTGTGTACACACAAAACCTGCCACTTCCTGCGCAAAAGGTGGGATTCACCAAAAACAAATTTGATGGGAAAATTTGCGCATGTAAGGACATAAATATTCATATGTAGCTCACATTAAGCAAGCGATACTCAATTCTAGTCCTCACGCCCCCAGGGCTGCATATTTTGCACGTCTCTCTTTGTTAACACACCTGATTCAGATAATCAGCTCGTTAGAAGTGACAACTGTGTTCCCATTGACATGATCCCTACTCCCTGAGCAGGGTAAATATGTGGAAGTTTACTTCACTTCCGAACATTCATTCATGGATTTGCGCTGCACAACGTCTTCACACACGGACAAGTGTGACATCATATACCTCTGTAAATAAATACAATTTAAATTCACATCTCACACACTTTAATGCACTATGAATGAAACATATACGTTCGATTGGAACTGGAATCATAGAGAAATATCCTGTGATGTCCACTTCACAGGGCACTTACGTTCGAATAGAACAAATGTCTGAAGCGATAAGAGAAATGTGCAGAGCAGGGGGCATGAGGACTGGAATGGAGAACTGCTGCATTAAGCTATCATATGTCTTTAGAAGTAATAGAATAATTCACACAATTGAACCTGATCCGAAAAAATCGGATTTGGATCAGCCCTTTCTGACCGATACCTGATCCGAGAAAAAATTGCAGTATTGGAGCCGATAACTGATATAAATATCGGATTGGCGCATCCCTACATGCCACCATCCATATATTCACCTCTTACGCCTACACAAATGCTCACATCAACCGCTCCATACATACAGATACCTCAACACTACCATCAGCACATGCCCCCTCAGGGCCCTGTTCAGCCTCAGAACTTTTTGAGGATGCTAGAAGAATTAGAAGAGTAGGCACATATAAAAAGTGCTGTTCGTTATACACATGCACACATTTTCACATACACATTATTTCTAATTTGTTAATTAGTTACTTTGCTCTTGTAATGTATATATATGGCAATGTCAGTTTTATCAGTTGTTGTTAAAACTGTTGGTATATGTGTATGATTGATTTTTTTTTTGATCCCGTGACGCTTTTCAGCTGGCACACCTTGCCTGTCCCCCTAGACCATCTCTCTCTCCTATTCTCCCATCGTTGAACTCTGTGGTACAGCATCCTCCAGTCAGTCATGCCAGCGGCTGGTGTCATGTATAGCCTCTGAACCGGCGATCACAGAGGAAGTTGGTGGAGGGCATGCTGACGCTAGCGTGATCTTGGATGACAAACTGGTCTGGGTGAAGCATGATTGCGGAGCGGAATTTTGACGCTCTAAAACTACTGGCGAGGATGGCCAAATGATGTCTGTTCTTCTACAACGTGCCCAGGAGATGCCGGCAGTTGTAGACCCCCCTCTGGTTGTGTGTCTCATAGCCTTCCTGAGATGGGGTAGGGTTTTCATTAAGGGCTGTTCTCAGAGGGATACACGCTCACCCCCGCAGCATAAACATATATTGGTATCCTCACAAGTTCAAGAACCCGGAATCTTTTCTTTAGGAGGAACCTTCAGGAGACCGCTGGTCCAGTGCTTTCTTCAGAATCAGAATTGGCTTAAAAAGCCGCAGCATCAGAGGCCTGTCCCCTCTAGCGATGGCCAAGCACTAAATTGTAACATGACAATGTATAATTGGCTATCTAACAGCTGCCGATCATGAGGACTGAAAATCTTCCTTTCTATTGTTTGGGGTTGGTGTGGGGTGGGGGGGGCCCACATTACTCCCACTGTGGGCTGGAATATAGATATGGTTGTGCCATCAAGGGCAAGAGCCCAGACACATGTGGAAACTGCCATTTCTCCAGCAATAGTGCTGAGCAACTGCTTGCCATTCCTCCTTTGATTTGTGGGTGTCTGTCCAATATAAATGTGGCATTAGCGGTAGATTTTATTTAGCAAGACGTCTAACTATGAGAGATTTCTTTCAACAATTAAACTCCCAGAGTAACTACTGAATCTCAGGCCTGAACTGAATTTGCAAAATTAATTCAAGTCAACCCCCCTAACCCCACGCCCCCCCCACCACACACACTTTTTATATAGCCACCCGATTTCATTTCGCATGAGCTGAGTTGTAGGCGAATCAATTCTCCCCAGTCAAGGCATACTTATTCAATATTTACAGTTTGTCATGAACTATGCTGCTTATCTTCATATTTGTACATACGGTAATTGTCAGAATGTTTGTTTGGCTGTTGTGATACTAATGATAAAATAATATTTCGATTTAACGCTTAGATAATTCAGCTTCTCAAGACAGGATGTAGTGGCTGGCACGTGTGTTTCACTATATGCAGTATACAGTAGGAGTAGTCCTCCATTTCTGGACTCTGAAAACTTCAGTGCTTTGTAGGTTTCACCTTCAACAGAAGAAAGTTGAAATTACTGTAAAATAATACATAAGAGAACAAACCTGTACATTTGTTATAACACCTGTTTGCACATAAATCTGAGGTCAGGAAGCCGCTCCTGGCCGTATTGGCCGCCTCATCTTGGGGGCCTTCGGGTGATCTTGCTCTACTCTTCCTGCAGGGTTTCAAACGCATCTGAGTTTCATCTCCATACAGCTCCCTGAAGCCTGCCTTCCTCCAACTAACCTTATTCATGAAGCAAAACACATTTAAATAAGCTTACCTTTGGGTTAGCCTAGTTATTTATAAACATACACGTTCCCATAGCCCTGTTGAGTCCTAGTATATAACATCTACTAATCATAAGTAGAATGCAATATAGATGATAGATAGATAGTTATATAGATAGATATATATGTGACTCTTTGGTTTTTTCTGCCCCGTTTTTCCCCATTTTCACAGCACACACACATACTCAGATT
>NC_056575.1:27512723-27521343 GCF_018340385.1 Cyprinus carpio | reverse complement strand
GTGCGTCACTACACTGATAAAACAAATGCGTTTCAAACGGTTTGTCTCCAAGAGTTAGAATTACCATTGTGCAGCATTTTGTTCAAATAGACATATTTGTGAATACAGATGTTAGCGTTATAGTTTTTTTTGTATTAAAAAAAAAAAAAAAAAAAATTTTTTTTGTTTTATAATAAAAAAAAAAAAAAAAACAAAGTATTGTGCAGGTAGCGATTAAAATGTGCATTTGTGGATCAGGCGATACACATGCATTCATTCATGTGTCTTCTGAGTCGATTCTGTTTGATTAATTTGAATTTTTGGACTTTCGTTCCGCCCTTTTAGCCTTGCCCAATCCACACACACAGCTCGCGATCCACACGCAGCTGAGCCTCAGAAAATCAGCGACCACTAAATGGCACTAGCCCCAGTCGTATGTGTGCATTCCATAGAGTACGGTTTTATGAATGTTACAATGTGTTTTCTTTGTTTCTTTTTGGTGGTTTGGCTATTCTCCTCTACCGTAGAAATATAATAAAGATGTTTTATTGAACTTGTTCTGACTTAACATGACTTAAGGACATAGAATATCTTATATTAATTTTGCCAAACAAGAACTTTGTGACGCTACCTGTTTTTTCTTTCTTTCTGTAATTCAACAGCACGTTGCTAACTTATTCCTTCCTTCTAGGCTATTATTATTATTATTATTATTATGTAAATAATAATTTACTATGGTATTTAGCCAATCTCTGCAGTATGAGAGAAACGCCTGCCCTTTCATATAGGCCTACAGCATGACAGATGACAGAATTTTTATTTTTGGGTGAAATATTCGTTTAAAGTCAGCATCAGATGCCCATTTTCCACAAGTTGATATGATTCTTTAGGGTCTTAACATCAGATGCCCATTTTCCACAAGTTGATATGATTCTTTAGGGTCTTAATGAAAAGTTTGTAACATAGTTTGGTTGAAATTTCTCAATGGTAGTGTAAAAACACATTTTTTTTTTTACCCTGTCCAAAATCAGCTATTTTCAGAGCAAGCCGTTTTTGTAGCATTTTCCTTTAAATGTTAATGAGCTCTGATGACCCCACCCCTCTCTTCCGAGCTGCTCTCAGAGAGACGGTTTACTTTAGCCGCATTCATCTTGAAACGTGCTAATTAGCACATTATTAGGAAAGGCGATTTGCAAAGATTCATTAAAGAACCTTACACGCACTTCTTCTGTAGGTGAAGCTGGATCACGAAAAATTCAGGCAAACATAGACACATTTAGGTAGATCTGGGACTCATTCCCTTCAGAAACAAACGTAATCCACTGCATCTTCAACGGCTCAGATGTCGGGAGTAAATGACAACTGCTATGTCAGGGGTCTCAAACTCAAATTGGCTGGGGGCCATTGCTGTGATTGACACCTCATAGAAGGGCCATTTTAACATTCAAGCACAACAAGAAAGCGGAAAATGTCTGAAAATCTACTTAACATTATTTCTAATTTACTTCAAATTCCATTGCTGAAATATTTTTGTCAAACTTAATAAATGTAAACAGCAGTGTCTCTATTGTTGTTATTACAGTATATATTAGTTTATAACAGGTAGTGCAAATATTTTTGTTAAAAAACAAAAAACCTAGACACTCAACTAACAACATTGCACTGAACAAATGCAAACCCTGAATACATTTGTGCACCATTCTATTTCTTGCCAGACGCCTGTCAGCGATTCTGCTCACACAAACTGATCCCGTTTGCCCCTGATGGAGGTCACAGCTGAAACTCTGAGTACAGCTTCAAGATGGGCATCACTAAGCCTGGACCTGTACTTGCATTTATTGAAGTTCATAGTTGAGAAAAGTTTCTCACACAGATATGTGCTTCCAAAAAGGCACATTACCCGGAACCGTAGAGATAATTCTCTCAACAACTGTCCAGTCTTGTCTGCTTGTCCCTGTGCCTCTCTGAATTTAGTGTTTAGCTCACTGTTGCACTGCAAGTCAATAAGTTCCATTTGCAACAAACTTGGGACACTTTCCACATCAGCTGAGAAGGGGTCTGCAAACAGCTGGAAAATGTCACAATGTGCCTTGAAGTCAGCAAAACGCTGATCAAATTCCTGCAGTAGGTTTTCAATAGCAGAGACATATTCATCACCACTGAATGCTGTGCCCTCCTCCACAAGAGATCTGCATGTTGGGAAATGACTGAGATTTTTTGCAGAAAGGGGAGTTTTGTGGAGAAGGCTTTCACACTTTCATAGGCTGCTGTGATGAGCTGACCTGGGCCCTGGAGCTTCAGGTTAAGCACGTTCAGCTCCTGTGTTATGTCAACTAAGAATGCAAGGTCCAAGATCCATTTAGGATCATCAAATTCAGGAAGATCCATTCTGCCATCTTCCATGAATCTCTTCACATCTGCACATAACTGTGTTCATATTATTTTATTTGGGTCCGAACCGCAGTTCATTTGTGTCATTCCTGTGGCTCAGTGGTAGAGCATTGAGTTAGCAGCGCAAAAGGTTGTGTTCCTGTGGCTCAGTGGTAGAGCATTGAGTTAGCAGCGCAAAAGGTTGTGGGTTCAATTCCCAGGGAACACATGTTAGGTAAAAAAATGTAAGTCTGAAAATGATTTAATGCTGTGTTCACACCAAACACGAATAGAGCGTCTGGCACGAATGATTTCAATGTTAAGTCAATGTAAAGACGCGTTTACGCGCGTCTGGAGGTCTCGTGGCGCGAATGAGGCGTTTAGCGCGGCGCGGTAGAGCGCGAATTCGCCTCATTCGCGCGTCTAGTTCGCGCGAATGACGCGAATTTGATCGTCTGGCGAGATACGCGCGTTACGCGCGAATGTGCCTTTTGTCCATTTATGTGTTTGACGCGAATTTGCGTCTGCCGCCCGAGTTGAAAAATTTGAACTTTGGCATCAATTCGCGCCGCGTTAACCAATCAGGAGCCTGCTCAGGAGTCACTCATTCAACATGGAGGAACGAATGATATTGTCAGTGAGCAGTCACCCGGAGCTATATGACAAACGTTCATATTTCTATATACAGGAATAAAAAGAAACTCGCTTGGAAGAGTGTGTTGTAAATACACATTTAACTTTTGAGTCACGTACATGTTTATCGAGCCGCGGCCTTCCCGCCGTTTTTTACAAGTATTTTCCCCTTACTTTTCGCTAACAAGATAATGTGTTTATTCAGAGGACGTGTGCAGGAAAAAAGTGGAAAAGCCTCGAATGCTCGATCAACATCAGCCATCATACACACAAACAAACCGCCTAGCACTTGCCCCTCCCACAAGAAGCGGATTTCGCCTCGGACCAGCGCGTCAATTTCGCTTCAACTTTTGCTTTCTACGCGCGTCTATTTCGCTCTAGACGCATGAATGTATTCAAAAATGTTCAAGCGGCAAAAACTAAGCCGCTGTAGACTCGAATTTGACGCTCTATTCGCGTTTGGTGTGAACACAGCATAAGTTGCTTTGGATAAAAGGGTCTGCTAAATGCATAAATGTAAATAGACTCAATTTCTTCTAAAAAGGCCTGAAACTGACAGTGCTGTAAACTCCTAGACCTGATGTAATTGATACATTTCAGGACAACAGACATGACATGTTCATATTTCAAGCATTTGCTGCACAGTGCCTGTTGGTGAATAATGCAGTGCAGAACAACTGCTGCATCTGTATTTTCTTCTTATAATTTTCTCTGTACTAGTGCTAACAGTCCATTTTTTTCCCTGTCATAGACGGGGTCCCATCAGTGGTAATGCCGACCAGCCTGTTCCACGTCAAACCAGCGCGCTCAATTGCATCACACAGCTGCTGATATATATCTTTGGCTGTGGTACGGCTGTGCATTTGGACACAAACTCAGCAAAATTCGTCATTAATACCCCGATGAAAATTGCTAGCTGAGCACTGTCGGTTATGTCTGTGCTTTCGTCAAGCACCGCAGTGAAAACTTTAGATTTGCTGCGTAACTGATCATAAATGTTACTCGATAACTTGTAAATGGCCCGCGGGCCAACAGTTTGAGACCCCTGTGCTATGTTCATTATTACTTTCAACAACAGAACACCTCAATCACTTAGGAGTCTTTCTTTTCTACATCTGCTCTGGGGTTGAAACAATGGTGGACTGATGACAGTCATTTAGGGCGGTTCTGAGGTAAGACACCAGTCCTGTCTGTGCTGAAACACTGCTGTCAATCAAACTATTGTGGGAGGGGCCTGTCTGTGTGACATCACACAGACAGGCATCGGCTCGATTTGAGAAAGGGGTAAAGATATTAGATAAAAAAAAAACATTGAGTGGATTTTTATCATTATAGGGTGGTTGTGTACACACACTGCCAACACACATTTCAGTTCAAACAACTTGTAAAAGTGCATGTAGCATCATATGACCCCTTTAAAAATAGCCCGTAGTACAATACGTGCCGTTCTCGGGCCAAGCACATATTTACCTATGTGAAAAGGACCATGATTTTTTTTTTTTTTTGAAAAGCAGGTTAAGTACAAAGCCTGTTTTAGATAGGCCTAATAAATAATACACAAATTCAAATAGCCAACATTGTGAATATGGAAACATTTGGATTCATGCCAAAAGAGAGAGTCATTAGACTATGATGCGAGATTAAATATATTAATATCCAGAAAAATGTAGAATAAAAATAATTACATTTTGAGAACAAAGTCAGCATCATCAGCATCCTCTTTGCAGACACTGACTCAGAAAACAGTTTAGTAATAAGTAGCCTAAATAAAATATGTTCTAGCTATTTATGCGATCCGCTATAGCCTATAAAATTCTAGCTGTGTGTGTGTGAACTGGGCTAAAAGCGCGGAACTAAAGTCTAAAAATTCAAATCAAATTAATTAAATAGAATCGACTCAGAAGAGACGTGAATGAATACAAAATGAATCAAATAGAATCGACTCAGAAGAGACGTGAATGAATGCACACGTATCAGTTGATCCACAAATGCACGTTTTAATTGCTACATTCACAAATTATGATACTTTAATACAAACTATAACATTTGTATTCACAAATATGTCTATTTGAACAAAATGCTGCACATTAATGTAATTCTTAACTCTGCAGTCACCGGTTGAAAAGCATTTGTTTCAGTGTAGTGATGCAAATTTGCAAATTTTTCAAATTAGTTAATGAATTGCACTGGGCCTTTATTCGTTGGTAGTTGTGTGTGTAGGGGACGTGAAATTCTGTAAACTGCCAAAATGAAGTCTCAAAATCCAAATGAACCGAACAAGATTGACTCGAACAAGACATCAATTAATGCATGGCATCTCAATAAATTAGAATGTCGTGGAAAAGTTCATTTATTTCAGTAATTCAGCTCCAATTGTGAAATACAGGTGCATCTCAATAAATTAGAATGTTGTGGAAAAGTTCATTTATTTCAGTAATTCAGCTCAAATTCTGAAACTCGTGTATTAAATAAATTCAGTAAAAACAGACTGTAGTAGTTTAAGTCTTTGGTTATTTTAATTGTGAAGATTTTGGCTCACATTTAACAAAAACCCACCAATTCACTATCTCAACAAATTAGAATAAAAAAACATTTTTAGTGAATTGTTGGCCTTCTGGAAAGTGTGTTCATTTACTGTACATGTACTCAATACAGGGGCTCCTTTTGCTTTAATTACTGCCTCAATTCGGCGTGGCATGGAGGTGAGCAGTTTGTGGCACTGCTGAGGTGGTTATGGAAGCCCAGGTTTCTTTGACAGTGGCCTTCAGCTCATCTGCATTTGAGTCTCTTGTTACTCATTTTCCCTCTTGAGAATACCCCATAGATTCTCTCTGGGGTTCAGGTCTGGTGAGTTTGCTGGGCCAGACAAGCACAACCAACACCATGGTCATTTAACCAACTTTTGGTGCTTTTGGCAGTGTGGGGCAGGTGCCCAAATCCTGCTGGAAAATGAAATCAGCATCTTCAAAAAAGCTGGTCAGCAGAAGAAAACATGAAGTGCTCCAAAATTTCTTGGTGAATGTGTGCAGGTGACTTCCGTTTTCAAAAAACACAATGGACCAACACCAGCAGATGACATTGCACCCCAAATCATCACAGACTGTGGAAACTTAACACTGGACTTCAAGCCTGGCTCACACTACAGGATTTTTAAAATCCTAACCGATTATGAAATCTGGCTGCAGCACACACATTAGGAGAATCTTCACTGATTATCTTCCCTAAAATCTTAAACATGCACACACTACAAGTCTGTTAACTGGGGTGTGCTAGAATTTTTACCGTTATAGTGTTAATGGCTGGCTAGTTCAAAAACGACATTGTAACCTGTTGCAGTGTAGATCTGTGCTGCAAAATAAAAAAAAAAATGTATATTATAAAGAAAAGTGTATACATATTCTAATATAGAGACAGGATATGTGACAGGACTGATTAGGAGTGTGTACTGTGTCGCTGTAAAAGTGCCCAGCAAACATTTGACGTCAAGAGAGATGTTCAGATCATGTCTGTATAACGTCGGTTAGTTCAGAACCACTTTTGGAAGTCTTCAGGACGTGCAAAACTGGTTCAGTATCTGAACGTCTGACCGAGACCCTATTTGAGATCTACAGGGAACGATCAAAGCGATGCAAATGCACACGTGTTTGTTCGTTCGACTTGAAGCGTCACTGCGCACTGATCAAAAAAGACATCAAAGTAGGTGCGAGAGCGATTCAAAAGCATAAAGAGCCATCTGCTCTGCTCTCTATAGCTCTCATGAATGTCACACGATCGACCAGCACAGTGCAAACAGCCAAAATCTAGATATTTTAGGCAATATTAAAATCCTGGCATGGACGTCTCCCGTATGAACGGCGTATATGCCCAGCAAACATTTGACGTCAGAGAGACGTTCAGACCATGTCTGTATAACGTCTGACCGAGACCCTATTTGTACGTCCGCGGACATGCAAAACTGCATGGTTCAATATCTGAACGTCTCACTAGGACCCTCACGGATGTCTGTGGATGTGCAATATAGTAGTAATTCTCATCCAGCACCCATATGTGTTCTCCCCTCACTGCTCTTCTCTCTGTACTCCAATGACTGCACCTCTACTGACCTCTCGGTCAAGCTCTATTTTGACAGATGACATCACACACAGCCTCATTCGGGACTGTGACAAGTCTGCTTACCAACAGAAGCTCAAAAAGCTTTCTATCTGGTGCAGTCACAACAACCTGGAGCTGAACACACTCAAAACAGTGGAGATGATCGTGGACTTCAGGAGAAACCCCCCTGCTCTCCCCCCACTCACCATCATGAACAGCACTGTGACTGCAGTGGAGTCATTCAGACTCCTGGGAACCACCATCTCTCAGAACCTGAAGTGGGACATTCACATTGAGAAAAAAAGCCCAGCAGAGGTTGTACTTCCTTCGCCAGCTGAGGAAGTTCAACCTGCCACAGGAGCTGCTGAAACAGTTCTACTCTGACCTCATTGAATCCGTTCCTCTGACACTTCAGTAACTGTCTGGTACAGCTCAGCTACCAAATCTGATCTCAGAAGACTACAGAGGGTAGTCCGGACTGCTGAGAGAATCATCGGTACAACCCTCCCTTCTATTCAAGAACTATACTCATCCAGAGTGAGCAAAAAACCTGTCAAAATCACTCTGGACCCCTCACATCCAGCACACCTCCTCTTTGAACTGCTGCCATCTGGTCGACGCTACAGAGCATGAGCACCAGAACAACCAGACACAGGAACAGTTTCTTCCCTCAGGCAATCCATCTGTTAACTTTACAATAAATGTGTAATACACAACACTATTTATACATTTATTCATTTAACTCACATTATTTAGATTTCCTTGCATTTGTACTTACCTGTACACATATCTTAATTGTTTGTATATTGTGTATTATTTATTTTTTCTTTCTTTTTTTGCTTTAAATATTTTTTTTGTATATATTGCAATTTTCTATTTACTTATTTTTATTCTTTTTATTATCTGTCTTGTCTTGCCACTGTAATTCTGTTTGTAGTGTGGAAGCTTCTGTCTCCAAAACAAATTCATCATATGCGTAAACATACCTGGCAATAAAGGTCTTTCTCTTTCTCTCTTTCTAAATTATTATCGTTAAATTTGCTTCTGTCAGTTCTACATAAACGTCAGTACCTTCATTAACTCCCATGGAGTGCACTTTAATATTCCCAAAATTGTGCAACCCTATACATTTACTATGTAATTATTTATTTCACTAAAACCCAGATTTGGCATAAAGCTGGCAATCATTCAGCATTAGAAGAAGGCATGAACCAAGCAGATGTGTTATGCTGCAAGATGTAGGCCAAATGTTGTGAATACTATTTGGACCAAAATTTCTACTTTGGGCCACATATACCCAGTATTTTCCCAAAATTGCAAATAATTAAATGTTGGTGTTTTAATACACCAGTCAGAATTTAATGCCCCAAGTTTCATCATTCCAGAATTAAATATGGGTGAAGGTCATGAGAATTTTAGTCTATTTTCATTTTTTAAAGAATGGTTGTTTTGAAATTTTTGTTATGCATAACATAAAAGCAAAACAATATATAAATTAATGCTCATAAAAATGGGGTTTGTACTTGTAATCATTCCATCAATCACA
>NC_056575.1:27511697-27512510 GCF_018340385.1 Cyprinus carpio | reverse complement strand
ATGACATCAGATGTCTGATCAATATCTGAAGATACTTTTTAAAAAGTGCATTTTGCGCGGGCATGCCAGGCCCATCACAATAACACAAGCTAATACCCCAACCCGATGTCTTGGTGACAGCATGTTTTAAAACAATATTTTTACTCTACATATGGTAATAACCATTTGGGGTTAACCTTCCATGATACTTTGCGACTGTATACTGTCTGGATCATTTAATGAATTTTTATGCATATTATTTATAAATTTTAAGGCGCTTCCAGGTTTTGGCACCAGTGGTGGAGTGCAGCATTTAAAATATAAAACACTAACGTTAGCGGTGTCAGTAATCTTGAAATGAATCTGATCTGTATATTTCATTTCAGAGCGACACATCGGAATAATTCTCATGTTATTCAATGAAGATATAATTTTATATAATAGATTTGTTATAACAAATATTCTTCATCTCTTTCAGGTTGAAGCACAAGGCTTAAGAAGGTAAGTTTCTGTTCAAGCAGAAAACCATATAACATTATATATATAATGCAAGTTACACTGAGCAAGTTAGACACTACATATCATGAATGTGACAGTTAAGTGTCACCAAATGGGTGTAATTGGATGACATCTAATTGCAACTTAAATTGCTAAAATAAATAAATAATAATAATTGTGTGCACTGTGTTAATAAACTGTAACCAAATTGAATGTAATCGGAACTAGTTTGGTTTGAGCACATACTGTACCCGTCTTCATCATTCATCATCAGAAAGGATTGATGACATTTTTGTTTTAAGCTGAAAAAAATAAAATCAATTAAATGTATAGTCT
>NC_056575.1:27483305-27510748 GCF_018340385.1 Cyprinus carpio | reverse complement strand
CATTTTTGTCAACATTATCAGCAATAAAATCAAATACATTTCGCCCCCGCCCAAAAAAAAAAAAAATAAAGATATATAGAAGTGCCAAAATAAATTGAACAGCTTGTCTCTGGCTTCTGCTTAGCAGCATATCGAAATTGATTCATAATCGCCACGCAGTGACGTCACAACGTACACGTCACAGAACATTTATCCCTGCAGAGAACATTGAGACGTTGCATTGCTGACATTGCCCAGTGAATTTGAATACAATTCAAATAAAAAGCAAACAGGTAAGTAAAAACAAATCAATTTTATGTGTTTTTCCATTTAAGTTTAGATGACATCACAGATTGTCTGATCAATATCTGAAGATACTTTTTTAAAAAGTTGGCAATTTATGCGCGGGCAGGGCCAGGCCAATCACATTAACACAAGCTAATACCCCAACCCGATGTCTTGGTTGACAGCGTTTTTAAAACAATATTTTTACTCTACACATGGTACTAACCCATTTGGGGTTAACCTTCTATGATACTTTGCGACTGTATACTGTCTGGATCGTTTAATTAATTTTTATGCATATTATTTAGAAATTTTAATGCGCTTCCAGGTTTTGGCGCCAGTGGTGGAGTGCAGCATTTAAAATATAAAACACTAACGTTAGCGGGTCAGTAAATCTTGAATGAATCTGATCTGTATTTGCCATTTCAAAAAAAAACAGAGCGACACATCGGAATAATTCTCATGTTTCTTCATGAAGATATAATTTTCATATAATAGATTTGTTATAACAAAAGTATTCCTGCATCTCTTTCAGTTGAGCACAAGGCTTAAGAAGGTAAGTTTCTGTTCAAGCAGAAAACCATATAAACGTTATATATCAAGCAAGTTACACTGAGCAAGTTAGACACTACATATCATGAATGTGACAGTTAAGTGTCAACCAGATGGTTGTAATCGGATGACATCTAATTGCAACTTAAATTGCAAAATAAATAATAACTAAGAATTTGGTGCACTGTGTGTTAATAAACTGTAAACCAAACTGAATGTAATCGGAACTAGTTTGGTTTGAGCACATACTGTACCCGTCTTCATCATTCCATCATCAAAAAGGATTGAATGACATTTTTGTTGTAAAGCTGAACAAAATAAAATCAATGAAATGTATTGTTCTGTCTACAATCTTCATAAACCTGGACTAGTGCAACTGACAGTTTGACAACAGATGAACAGACTTTGACACTGAATGTGGAGTATGTGTCTTCTGACTCAGAAAAAGAAGTTCTAAATGATGATGCGATGAATTAGATTTTCCCGATTTAGAAGAGAACTTAAGACAATGGCTACAAGACAAAACCACACAAAGAATCCTTAAATGAATTATTGGCAATATTAAGAAAGCAAGGAACACCTGCTACCGAAGGATGCAATGACACTGCCTTGCTACACCACAAGGCCGTAGGATCTGAGCCAAAATGTAGTGGGGAAATACATTTATTATGGGTTAGAAAAGGGAATTTGTTGTTTACTAAGTCAGACAACATCTTACAGATATGATCACGATTCAGTAAACCTTAGCATCAATATTGATAGTGTCCCACTCTTTAAAAGCAGTCCAATTCTGGCCAATATTGGCAAAGTTTCACAACTTTGAGCAATTTATGGTTGCTCTCTTTTGTGGGGACAACAAACCATATCCTCTTGAGGAATAGCTTGATGACTTTTTTGATGGAGTGTAAACAATCTCACAGAGGAATGGGCTAATATCATGAAGAGAAGACCTACACTGTTCATGTTAAAGCATTGATCTGCGACGCACCAGCAAGAGCTTATCTGAAGCGCATTAAGAATCATAATGCCTATCACAGTTGTGAGAGGTGCATCAACAAAGGTTCTTACATCACAAAAAGAATGGTATTCAATGAACAGGGATGCACCTTGCGAACGGACGAAGCTTTCAGTGCAGTAGCTTACAAGAACCATCAAACTGGTGTCAGCCCATTCATTCCTGCAGGACTGTCTTGTGTTAGCTCTTTTGTCTTAGACTATTTGCATATGGTCAACTTGGGAGTTGTTCGACGGATGCTAATATTCTTGACTTGGGGCCCAACAGTGTGCCGCTTATCTGCGTGTATGCAAAGGAAAGATATATCACAAAAGCTAAACAGACTGAGAGGAAAGATGCCTAGTGAATTTGCTCGGCAGCCCATTTCCTGTCCTTGACGGTAGCCATGTCAATTATGTTGGAGTCAGATGAGAGCACTCGCAATACATACCTTCAGTATGCCCATGAACTCATGTCACACTTTGTCATGCGCTGTGCTGACCTGTACGGAAAGTATTTTTCAGTTAACAATGTACATGGACTGATTCACCTTCATGAGGATGTGCGTCACTTTAATTGCTCATTGAATGAAATTTCTGGTTTTTCTTTTGAAAACCATCTCCAACAAATCAAGAAACTTGTACGGCGTGGGAAAAATCCCCTAGCACAGGTGACCAGGCGATTGTCAGAGATTTGAACCTATGCAAAATGCAAAAACACAGCCTGAAGCACGACCTCGAATGTTTCTTTCTGCTTGCTGCAAAGGAAAAAGGACAATTGTTTTCTCTCTTGCGGGATGAAAAAACTTTGCTTTCATCAGAGAAAGAAGAGGAGATGGCATTGTGGTATGTGATATCCTGCACCAGCGTTACACATCACCATTGTTTGGGAAGCCATGCAACTCCAGACTTCTCAATATAGTGTACACAAAAAAGATGGGCAAGACAGGATGAAAAGACGGCAACTGCTTGAAACTGATCTGTTCCGCAAGGTGGCCTGCCTCCCCATCATGAAGATAGTGGTTCTGTCCTCATACCTCTCCTCCATGGTATAGAGCACACGAATTTGAAGGTTGGCAGGTTTTATCTTAATTAACCTCTATGAAAGGGATGGCCAAATTTGGTCCCGGAGAGCCACGGTCCTGCAGAGTTTTGTTCCAACCTTGATAAAACTCACCTGCCTATAGCTTTGAGGTAACTCTAAAGCCCCGTTCACACCACCAGTGACACACAGCGACAGAGCGACATAATCCCATAAGTTCAGAATTCTTCAACTTTAACTTCCATCGACACGAGCAACAGTGACCATTGGTGACGGAATGTGGGTGTGTCAAGCGATGCAAGTCAAGTGACAAAAGTTCAGAATTCTTCAACTTTATGCAAATAAGCAGCGAATTTCGCGAGCGACAACCAATGGGAGTGAAGTCAGTGGAGAGCATGTGATTCATCTGCTGCAATGGAGTGTTATGGGGTAACTAGGCAACCAGTATTGGGAACGGCCAGTAGCGACCTTGATTGCCAGCGACAAGCAGTGAAAAAGTCGCTGGCGTATGAACAGGGATTTAGACCTTGATTAGTTTGTTCAGGTGTGTTAATTAGGATTGGAGCTTAGTCTGCAAGACTGTTGCCTTGTCCAAATAACCACACTTGCGATCTTGGCCACTTGAGAGCACGTGCGCGCGACAGGAATTAAGTGCGGGGCCTATCTCGAATACCACGCCGGAGCGGTATTTAAGGCTTAGTATATCCCATCATGCATCATGTTGTGGAATACCACGCCGGACGCGGTATTTAAGGCTTAGTGTATCCCATCATGCATCATGTTGTGGAAATAAATCACGATACTTTTTGCTAAGATCGCGAGAGGTCATGGAAACCTTTCCAAAATAAGTTAAATATTAATAATATTTCGATATTACAAATAATTTGGTACTAAAAAAAAAAAAAGTGTGACACGTTTTGTTGGTGCAAAGGTGAGTAGCCTATAATTATTTTGTACATCATTTGCAACTGCTTTTTTTTTTCACTTAATTAGAAGCACCAGAAATTAAAGTGTGTCCCATCAGGTAATGAAAAGTTGTACACACACTTGTTTTTTTCATCCTCACTTGAACACTTGGGCCAAAAATACAGAAAATAACGTCATATAAGTATTCAAGTGAATCAGGTGCAAAGACCACAAGTGTGGGTATTTGGACAAGGTGTGTGGCTCTCCAAGACTGACGTTGGCCACCCCTGCTCTATGTAGATCAGGGAACTACACTGCGACCAAAATGGTCGCATATGCGACCTTTTGAAATGCCATTGCGACCCAAATTTTTATGGGTTCGCAAATTTATCACTGATTGTTTTTGTACCTACTTATGTGTTATGCTATGATTTAATATGAGCATTTATTAAAACAGAAATGTGTATTAAGAATACGTTTTATAACGTGCTCCGAGCATTCAAAAAATTATTTCTAAAACCATAACCAACGTTCACCGGTCCTCCATCAGCACGCAAACCCTTTCAACAACCGCGAATTATTTTGGGCCTGCTACTGTTTTAAAATCTGTTCAAACTGCGGCTTATAGTTAGGTAACATGCTGCCTAATGCCTCTGTTTTTGATGATCCGTCATGAGCCTTATCAAAGCTGGTCCATATTATCAAGAAAGAATTACTCCTGATGTTGCCCAACCTCATCTGCCCGCCGCGGACACCGCCCAGTCCTGTCCCGCCCTGCCCAGTGCACGGAATGGCCATCTGAGTCCCCATCCACCCACTCTACAGCAGCATCTACAAAGGTTTCTGGAAAGCCTACAAAAAACAAACTTTAATGCAAAACATTGGGGAAATAAAAGCATAGCCAAAGGAATGGAACAAATTAAAACTATTTCAAAACAGTCAATAAAGGTCTCACCAGCCCTCAACCCGGGAAGCCACAAGCATTTGAGTAAACGTACCAAAATGAAAAGGAATAAAATGTTCAGTGAGCGGCAAGTAAAATAAAAGCATTCTGTGCAATGTTTGCTGGCTGTCCCAACAACCCAAAGTACCAAACTGCCTATGCCAGTAACCAGTAGCATTAAAAAAGCACTAGTGGAAAAAGTGGCAGAAGTTCCCTGATGTAGATGTGTTTAATGGGAGCATTATTGAGCAGAACATGCACAAAACACAGCCAGATGGGATTGTGCGTGATCCCCAGCAATGTGTGTGTTTGTTTTAGTGATTTCAAATATCAACAGCGTTTCTCAGAAATCAAAAAACCTACAAGTACACAGTATAAGTGAGCGTACTGATGATGAGTATTGATAATCCAATATGTATTATTTATTTCTGGTGGCATTTGTGTTTGTTTGTTTATTTGTAGTAGTTTCATAAAAAAAAAAAAAAAAAAATGGTAGGCGGAAGTCACATGCCACACCACAAATGTCCAACCACCAATGCAAGAATGCAAAGAAGGAATGCACCAAAGCTGACACCATTTGATGAAAAAAAACGCGTGATAATGCAAAAGTGTAGCTTTTCCCATCCATCACCTCCGAGCGATCAATATCGCACCCCAAACTTTGTTAAATCAACGGGATCTTCAACCCAACGAGAAAACTGCTCACCTGAATGGTTCCAGTCTGTTCCCAGTCAAAGTATCAGTTTGCTTTTGCATCATTGTCTATGGATTTAACTGAAGAAAGTTCAGTAGCCTGGAGGTCGTGATATCATAATACTATCAGTCAAAAGCCTGAGATAAGAGTATGAAGATGAGGAAGCAGGACTGAGGGAAAAACCCGTTCCAACTTTAAATACCATGTTCTGGGTGTCATATAATTATTATATTGAGAACCAAAGCCCGCGCTATCAAATGAAGAAAGTAAGCCCCAAGCCTGCTTTCCATCTGCTTTGGTCCATAATGAATACCTGGAATCCAGTTTATAATTTGCAAGACACACTCTGGAAATGATCATCCACCCATATACAGCAGCTGGGAGTGGAGGACTTTGTGAGAGAGGAGGAACGCCTCAAGGACAAGCAAGCCTTTGAGTCCCTGGTATGATTTGCAAGACACACTCTGGAAATGAAGTAATTTATCAGTAATATATCAGTGAAGCGTGTTATTGTCTAATGTTTTCTAACATGACAGGAATATTACCCCCTCTTTTTAAAGGTGTTGCAACTTGCAAGAATTGGAGGGAAAGATGTAAGGGATTGTGTCCATAGAATTCTTGACAGGTATTTTCAACAGTCTCCCTACATATAGAACTTGCCAAACATATTACATTTATTGTCACAGTTTGCCAGTCGACAGAGATGTGACATATCTATCTCTGCTTATACTATACTCTCTTTTTGTTCAAAATCTGCATCTATTTCTTTCTTGTGCTGAACATAAAATAAGTTTTTTTGTTTTTTGGAGAATGTGGGTAACCAAACAGTTGCTGGTCCACATTGACAGCAGGAAATAAATATTAAGGAATTCACTAAGGACCAGCAACTGTTTGGTTACCCAGATTCTTCAAAATAACTTTCATGTTCAACAGAAGAAATAAATTCATTTAAGGTTTAAAACAACTTGAGAGAGGGAAAATGATGAGAGGATGATATTTTTTTGGGTGAACTATCCCTTTAATGTTAACAAAACACAAAACATCTTGACTGAAGAACTTTAATGCAGTTGCTTTAATAAGAATCAAGTGTTACACAGTGAAGTGTATATAATGCTTTATATTTCTTCATTCAATTTCTTGAATGCTACTGCTAAATACACCTACTGTACCTAAAAACAAAGCACTGCTTGTTTTATTTGTATATTATGTGTATTTTTAATGTGTATTAAAAAATAAGAACAAAGATAACATAATGACAAAGCTTTTATCTTCGCCCATTTTGGCCTAAATGTGTTTTTAAAATAGGGAATTATTTTATATTGTGTTACCTTGTAAGGCTTTGTTTTTAAAATAGGGAAATTAGTTTGGCTGTACTGCCCAGACAACTTGCAAAATAGTAAAAACTAATAATTACCAAAAATAAAATCAATTATAATTGTGATTTTCCTGAAAAACAATTTTAAATTATATTTTTGCCATATCGCCCACCCCACGTGCAAGTTAATCCTCAGAAAAAAATAGTTTGTCTTGGCAATCTTCATTCAAAATCTGAACATTTGCTTCTGCTCTGGAATGAAATTTCTTCTATGATGATGTAAGTCTGATTTGGCAGAATATCCTTAACCACGTCCCTCCAACCGTTAGTTTGCTATGAGTGAGATGGAGAGGAGGAGCACTACAATAAAACCATCCCTGCTATTTAATCTGTTTCAGCTGGAAATATGTCACTATACTGAAATGAAGTCAGCAGTGAATTCCAGTTCACAGAGACTTTAATTATCTGAAATGCAATCACTGCATAGAAACCTGATGTGGAAGTTAAAGAGGATGGGGTTTGACAGGTGCGCAGGGACAGATGAAGGGAAAGAATGTCATTGGAGCTATCAATAAATGGTCACCTCCCAGAGGTTGTTTAATTGATATCAGAAAACTACAGTGTCCAAAACCACATCCTTTGAGTCCACTCTTTGCACACTCACCCATGCTACAGCTGTAGTCAAGTCAAGTCAAGTCTGCTTTATTGTCAATTCTTCCACATGTACAGTACATACATACAGAGAATCGAAATTACGTTACTCTCAGACCCCCGGTGCATACAGATAACACTAACAGTAGAGCCCAAAATCTAGATCAAATATAAAATATAACGATAAAACTATACAATAAGGGAATGTAAAAAAGACATAATAGAAAAAAATAAACATAAAAATAAGGTTAAATAAAAGCAGCGCAAGGCACATGGCAGATAGAGTGCAAACCAGTGAACAAACAGTGCAGATAAAAAATTTTAGTGCATAAAAAATAGCTTATTCAGTCTGATTAAAGTGACAAAGGGCTCAAGAGCAGTTATTTTATTTAAACTGACTGATGAGGTGGTAGAATGATGTCAGTTTTCATGGTGAATGAGGTTTAGTGAGCAGACCAATGCTGCAAAAAGTAACTGGTGCATGTCATCGTATGTTAGTGGGAGGGGGGGTGGAAGGACCTGGAGATGTGGGATCTGGGGGGGGGGGGGTTCATAGTTCAGTGGTGCCTGGGGCAGAAGAGGGATGGGGGGGCAAGTTATAGATTATAACACACATAATTTTTAATTGGTGCATTTGTTTCTTTAGGCTCTTTACCAACCAGTTGATGGCCAAATTCAACATGAAGGGGAAGGGAAAGAAGCAGAAACTGCCTCTGGAGACGACTAAAACTTATGAAGCAATTAATGGTACTCAGCATTTTCCCCACGTCATTTAAGTTTAACACCAGCTCTCTCATACTCACTACCTAATCTTTTTCTAAATGTAGCAAAATCTCACTGTAGTCTATTGATAGAATTTTATTAAATGAAAGTTAGTTTTTTTTGGTTGTTGAATAAGAATATTCGAAACGGCGGGTCAAGCAGAAAGCTATATGATGCATTAGGAAATATTAATCAGCCATGGCCACTTGATATTAATTTTATTAGTTTTGTGTTCTAGTCCCCCTTCATTGAGTCAGAGTCTACTAATTGAGCCGAGATGAGCAGTGTTTCCTTAAAGCTGTACTGCAGAAATGATATACAGTGCACAGGACAGACACATAAATGAGTTGTAAAGCAATTTGATTGAATTCTAGTAAATGTGAAAAAACTGCAATGCTTGGACAAACCACTATAGAGTTGGCGTCACTATAGAGTTATAACCGTTACAACAATCTAATATTTTAATGGTTGTGGATGAAATTGCTCAACAGGAGAGCGAACAAAATGATATATGAAATAAAACGTCATCATGTTTGAATGAATAGTGGCTTGATTAAGTGATGGGAATAGTGGATGATGGGCACAGATCAGTAACAAAACTCTGAGACATTTACAGTTAAACAGGTGACTGGAATGATTTTTAGATAACTGTAAAATAATTCTCATTTACATCTTTTGAAAATATTTGTCTAAAATATTTTTATATTATATTGTAATATTATTTTATATCATTAGACTCATAAATAATGGGCCTTAATAACTGCTTATTTTTTCATATATTATATTATTATAAAGAATTGAACTGTTCTTTGTGGGATTTTTAAATGATTTTTAATAGAGTTTCCTGGTAAGTAACACAGCACTTTAAAAATGTTTTCTCAGGTAACCTTAAATGTGTATCATTTAGTTACATCAAGGGTCAAATCAAATATAAGTACCACATTATAGTTAAAAGTTACACACTTTTTTGTGTTTGTGTGCACTGTGCTGGTCTGTTATATAGAATGATTTTACTCAGGTGGGCAAAATGTTCACCCAGTAGAGAATAGTTGTGTTCAGCAAGAAAAAACTAAATTAAGAAACATTGGAGACAAGTCAAAAAATCTGAGTTGAACTCAAGACTTCAAGACTGTTACGGAATGATCAGAACATGAGACGTGCGGATCCATGTGCAAGGCTTTATTTCAGAAGTCGTGGTCATGAAACGGGCAATGGTCAGATAAAGTGACAGGTACAACACAAGCAAGGCAATGAATAGTCCTAGACGAAGGTCTTCGATCGACAAATAATATCCAGAGGGCTTGACAAGAGGGGTAATCCGAAAACGTGAGCAAAAGTCCAGGCAAGGTGCTAACAGATTCCAAACCACAAGACGAGAGAAATCTAAGGCAGGCAGATAATCAGGCAACACTACGAGGCGAGACGAGACTATACTAGACTAGAACTAGGGAATTAATACAAGACTGGGAAACGGGCTCCGTAATGTTGCTATTACTAATGTAGCAATATGTGCAAACAATACTTGGCAGTGAGAAAGAGGAAGTCCATGGCTTATGTAGGGTGTTTGATTGGTTGCAGCTGTGTGTGTAATCAGTGCAATGGATGATGGGAAATGTAGTCCAGTGTGAAGTGCAACAATGGTGTGGTGCAAGTGTCCATCGTAATGTGCGGGGGATTTTTGGTGATGAGCGAATGGAAGGGCAGGCATGGGATTCATGACAAAGAAAGAGTCCAAGTCGAGTCCGAGATGAGTGGCCAAAACCAGAAAAGGAATCTGGCCTTGAATCTGAATTCAAATGGCAAACAGAATGCTCAAAAAAGCTTAACTAAGAAAAACATTCTGTTAGTGTTATTAAAATGAAAATATACCCAATTGGATCTTAACATTATTTATTTATTATTTTTTAAATGGTAACCTATTGAACAAACTTTTTTCAAAAATTGCAAATTCAAAAGCATATTATACATTAGGGATAGGCAACATCATTCCTGGAGTGCAGCTGTCCTGCAGAGTTTAGCTCCAACCCTTAAAAAAAAATCTCACCTGCCTGTAGCCTAAAGCCCGGGACACACCAAGCCGACATCAGCCCACATTTCCATCACCATTCATTTTTTGTGCTACTCACATCAGTGTGCACACATCATTGGGGTTCAACCATGTTGAATCGACATCGGGACAATCGGTGAGAGAGTAAACTCTGATTGGACTGTTCTGTTCGAATGCTGAATTCCAATATGCAATATTTTCACAACAACATGAGCCACTTAAAAAGAAGAAAGTTATCAGCATAAGTGATAGTCAAAATGGTAAGCAAGCACTGCTTTGTTTTTTGTTTCATATCTCTGCGTATATCTTGTATATTCTTGTTTCAGTTTCTCCTTTTAAATGACGAATATACTATTGATAGCTGCTGTTGTCCAGACACTGCCGAAGTTGGCTTGGAGTGTCACGGCCTTAAAGACTTTTACAGACTTGCAATTTTATAAGGTCATTACAAATCACACTCTGCAAAATAGTTTGAGGTAAGCAGTTTTAAGTTTTAGTGTCGCGTTGATCAACATGCTTTTTTATTTAGCTTTTTATTGTCTGGTCAGTAGACCTGGTTTGTAGTAGCAAACACACTGTGTGATGATCAGGCTGAATTTCTGACACTGTCAGAAATTATCGTAGGCTATCTTTTGTCACAAGACCATGACAGACGTTTTTTTAATGTCTCTCACTGTATGACACAAGGTAGATGCCATGACCATAGATTTCGACGTGATGGTTTCACGATGGCAATCTTTCACTTTCATTTGTCTATTTGAAGTAATTCATTTATTTACATTTTTGTGTTTGTATTATTTAATTGAAAATAAATACTCCATTTTAATATACCATTTTATTTTTAGTGTTTATCCTCCATACTGATTAGAAATCTTTACCTGCCACATTGGATTTTTTCCAGCTGGATGGATTGTTAATGTAATTTAAAAACCTGTTATACATTTACCGTACGATCTTCAGGGAAAACAAATTAATCAGTAATACACATGTACATTTATGAAGTATCTCTGAGAAGTAACAAAACATTTTGTCTGCAAATAATGCATATATGGCTAGGTTTTACCCCACTTTGAACATATTAATAAGTTGCCTGTACATGCCTTTGTTTTCTTTCCACATTTTTGTGATAAATTGGATGTTATGCCAGCCTCCACGATTATTGCTGTTTTGCAATATTTGCACTCTGCATAGGTTTTTTTTAATTATTTTTTTTTATTTATTTTATGACAGGAGGAAATTAAAAAACGTATAAAGACAAATCTTAATAATATTTCGCACTACAAATACTAAATGAACAGGCACACTGCACTTATTGGCAATGTCCAACTGTTTTGTTTTTGGGTTTTTTATTTGTTTTTTTTTTGTTCTTTACCATATTTGTAATTTTTGTTTTTGTTTCAACTCTTGTCAGCTGCAGTTCATGAAAGGGACAAAGATGGCTACAGAGTCTACATAAAACATCCATGACGCAGAGCATCTTAAACAGATGCACCAGGGAGGAAGGGAGGTGGCGGGCAGCCACGGGGTTGGAAACTCCTTGAGGACCTTTTGGCATTTGTGTTTATTTAACCATTTAAAGACTTTTAACCCCTTCCCCTACTCATTTCAGATCAAATAGATAGTCTTGGGGAATTTTTTTGTTTGTTTGTTTTTCTCATCTTTGTTTGATATGTTTTTTTTTACTATGAGAGTTAAAATTTACACTTTTAGAATTTTTGTTATTATCAGCTTGTTAATATTGCCTCGACACCTCATTAAAGATGGTTTAAAAGTAAGCTCTTGTCATTAGAATTTTTTTTTTCTGTCCTCTTTTTTTTTAAATAAGAGAAGGACACATGTAAGTGTTCCAATTGCAAATAAGGCTACTCAATGTCTTTGCCCCCCTATTATTTTCTTGGACATGTATCACTAAGGGGCATAGTTTTATTGTGAAAGCCGTACTTCTTCCCACTGCCTTTACTAAAATTAGTTTGATTGAATACCATGTGGTCCATCCGACCCTTGGAACAGTCCTCTGCTGAGTCTTCACGTGTTTATACTATGTTCTTCAATAAAGCTCACTTCCTCTAGTAGAGACAGGAATCTGAAACTCTGGCCTCATTAACATTAACAAAAGTTTGGTTAAGTTTTAAACTTGAGTGCAACAGGATGGTCTGAAATTAGACAAATGTAACATAAAAACGTGGAAAGTATTAACGTCTGTATGTGACGTTTGAAAAGATGTCAAAATTACGTAACACCTTTCATTTAGAACCCTGTCTTGGTGTGGCTTGGATATCAATAAAAAAACATTTAAAAAATGTTTAAAAAGACATTTAACCTTCACTATTTATGTCACTTGGACGTTAATATTGAACGCTAAACAGACGTCTAAAAAAGACGTCGCAAAAACTTTCATTCTGGCTCCTCAGTGGACGTCTTCTGAACGTATGACCAAGACGTTAAATTGACGTCTTTTGGATGTGTCTTTGCTCAGTGGGTGGTGACCAGTGAATGTAACGTTAAAACCTGTTTACAGCTCTCTCTCTATCTCTCTCTCTTTCACACACACACACACACACACAAACAATCATCTCTCTATCTATATGTAACGGGATAAATATTATAGTTGAGGGTTCTTTAAGTAAATCCTGCTGTAATGTGATCGCGCTTCCTATTGGCTGGGCGCTGGTGGCGCTATAGCGCATTGATGTTTGAATGATCTGCAGCAGCAGCTACAGAGAACTGCTGTGGTGAGTCGTTTTCTGTGCAGCTCCCTGTTAAAAGTTAAAAAATAGGGGTTTCGTATATCAAATGTAAGACGGTGTATGTAAGGGATTGCACAACATTGGACACTAATTGATTTTTTAGAGTGTTTTCTGTTCATTACTTCTGGGTATTTTGATAGTTTTATTTCTGGGTTGCATGGATTCAGTAATCTTTCAATGTGCGCCATTTTTTCATGTGCTTTCTAATCAAGTGAAATCTTTTCTCGAACAGATGGAGCTGTATTATAACATGACTCACTATTCTCATTTCTCTCCTTTCACTGCTCTGTGTGCAGGTACTTGTTTGTCATATAGCATTTAAGAATTTACTGTTTTGAAAATGTTTATCGTAAACTGTATTTTGTAAAGCATTCAATTTTCAATTGTCGCTGTTTTAACTTGATGTTTTCCCCCCTTATTTTTTTAGTCTACGTTTTAACATAAAGTGGATGATTATCATCTTATATATTACACTTCCTCTGTCTATTCATATTCTTAATTGATGTTGAAAATGCATTATACGATCACAAAACATTACATTTAAGAATTTATTTTTGTTTGTTGTTTTGTTAAATACAACATAATGTAAGTAAATTGTTTGTTATATTGAGGGCAGCAGAGCTAGATAGAACTGCTGTGGATGGAGCTGTATTATATTGTATCATGACTCAAACTATTCTCCTCCTTTTTTCACTGCTCTGTGTGCAGGAAAATAAATTCAAAAATCATCCACAATCTGAGTATGTGTGTGTGCTGTTGAAGAATGGGGCAAACCGGGCCAGAAAAACCAAAGGTCACATATATATCTATCTATCTACCTATCTATCTATCATCTATATCTGCATTATACTTATGATTATTAGTATTGTTATTATTACTAATGGGACTCAAAATGGCTATGTAAAGTGTATGTTTATAAATAAATATGGCTAACCCAAAGGTAAGCTTATTTAAAATGTGATTTTTGCTTTCATGAATAATGTTAGTTGGAGGACAGGTCAGGCTTCAGGGAGCTGCTGCGGATGACCTCAGATGAGTTTGCAACCCTGCTAGGAAGAGTAGAGCCACTGATCACCCGACAGGACACCAAGATGAGGCGGCCAATTACGGCCAGGGAGAGGCTCTCCTTGACCCTCAGATTCTTGGCAACAGGTTTGTATAACAAATGTACAGGTTTGTCTCCTATGTTATTATTTTACAGTAATGTCAACTTTCTTCTGTTGAAGGTGAAACCTACAAATCACTGAGTTTTCAGTACGATACAGTATGTACACTACTGTATCTGATATAGTGAAACACACGTGCAGCCCTACATCATGTCTTGAAAGATGATTATCTTAAGGTTAGAAATATTTAATATTTTATCATTAGTATCACAACAGCAAAAATTCTGACATACAGTATGTACAAATATGAAGATAAGAAAAATAAATCACGACAAACTAAATATTTTATAAGTATGCTTGACTGGGGAGAATTGATTGTACAACTTAGATCATGCTGAAATGGGTGGGTTATAAAAAAGTGTGTGTGGTGGGGGGGGGGGGTTGACTTGAATTAATTTTGAAATTCAGTACAGGCTGAGATTCAATAGTTACTCTGGGAGATTAATTGTTGAGAAATCTCTCATGTTGACTATTGTAAATAAATCTACTGTAATGCTTTTATATTTGCAGACACCAAAATCAAAGGAGGAATGGCAAGCAGCTGCTAAGAACTTTGTGGAGAAATGGCAGTTTCCACATTGTCTGGGTGCCCTTGATGGCAAACATATCTATATCCAGCCCACAGTGGGAGTATGTGGCACAATTATAAAGGCAGATTTTCAGTCCTCATGATGGCAGCTGTAGATGCCAATTATACATTCATGTACATTAGTGTTGGCACTCAGGGCAGGGCCTCAGATGCTGGGCTTTTTGCCCATTCTGATCTGAAGAAAGCACTGGACCAGGGTCTCCTGAATGTTCCTCCTCCAGAAAAGCTTCCCGGTTCTGAAATTGTGCTACCCTATATGTTTGTGGGGGATGAGGCGTATCCTCTGAGAACAGACCTTATGAAACCTTACCCCTTCAGGCAGCTGGACCACAACCAGAGGGTCTACAACTGCCGGCTCTCATGGGCGCAGAGTTGTAGAAAATGCATTTGGCATCCTCGCCAGTAGTTTTAGAGCGTTCCGCTCCGCAATCCTGCTTCACCCAGACAGTGTCACCAAGATCACGCTAGCGTCAGCATGCCTCCACAACTTCCTCTGTGATCGCCGTTCAGAGGCCTACATGACACCAGCGCTGGCAGACTGGGAGGATGTAGACCACAGAGTCAACGAGGGAGCATGGAGGAGAGATGGTCTGGGGGCCATGCAAGGTGTGCCAGCTGAAAGGTCACGGATCAAAAAAAATCAATCATACACATATACAACAGTTTTAACAACAACTTAAAATGACATTGCCATATATATACATTACAAGAGTAAAGTAACCAATTAACAAATTAGAAATAAATAATGTGTATGTGAAAATGTGTGCATGTGTATAACGAACAGCACTTTTTATATGTGCCTACTCTTCTAATTCTTCTAGCATCCTCAAAAAGTTCTGAGGCTGAACAGGGCCCTGAGGGGGCATGTGCTGATGGTAGTGTTGTGGGTGTCTGTGTGTATAGAGTGGTTGATGCGTAAGAGGTGAATATATGGGTGGTGGCATGTAGGGATGCGCCAATCCGATATTTATATCAGGTATCGGCTCCAATACTGCAATTTTTCTCGGATCAGGTATCGGTCAGATTGGGCCGATCCAAATCCGATATATATATTTTTTTTTCAATTGTGTGAATTATTCTATTACTTCTAAAGCCATATGATAGCTTAATGCAGCAGTTCTCCATTCCAGTCCTCATGCCCCCCTGCTCTGCACATTTCTCTTATCGCTTCAGACATTTGTTCTATTCGAACGTAAGTGCCCTGTGAAGTGGACATCACAGGATATTTCTCTATGATTCCAGTTTGAATCGAACGTATATGTTCCATTCATAGTGCATTAAAGTGTGTGAGACGTGAATTTAAATTGTATTTATTTACAGAGGTTTATGATGTCACACTTGTCCGTGTGTGAAGACGTTGTGCAGCGCAAATCCATGAATGAATGTTCGGAAGTGAAGTAAACTTCCACATATTCACCCTGCTCAGGGAGTAGGGATCATGTCAATGGGAACACAGTTGTCACTTCTAACGAGCTGGTTATCTGAATCAGGTGTGTTAACAGAGAGACCTGCAAAATATGCAGAGCTGGGGGCGTGAGGACTGGAATTGAGAACCGCTGGCTTAATGTGAGCTACATATGAATATTTAAGTTCTTACATGCGCAAATTTTCCCATCAAATTTGTTTTTATAAATCCCACCTTTTGCGCAGGAAGTGGCAGGTTTTGTGTGTACACAACAGTTATTAATGAGGCCCCAGGACTAAACCACTTGTCAGTGGATGCAATTCACTGCCTGGCAATCAAAATAAATGGAAATTCAAAGAAGATAAACTTCCTCCAGTGCTTCATTCTCTAATTGACAAAACCAGTGAAGGCCAGTAAATGTTGGAGGTTCTTCCCCACGCTTGTGTTTGCTGAGATGATGATCTCTTCATTCTCTGTTATATGAAATAAAAACTAATTTCTTTCTTTGATCTGAGAAGAATCTAACAGATGTAATAGTCTTATTCTGTGTCTGTTTCATTAGATGTACTGAAACAAGCTCTCAATAGCTTCTTGTTTTGAGTGTTTTCTCTGTATGCCAGAAATTCTTGGAAGTGCTTGAATTTAATACACAATAGGTTCAAAGACTGAAAAGTGCACTTAAATCAGCGGCTGGTCCATCAAATAGCACACAGCCCTCATGCTGACATGAGATGGTACTTCAGACCAGTACAGGCCTTTGCTTTGCTTCTGTTTTCATCTGAAAAGATCCTCGCAACAGAAGGGGCCTCCGCTTCCGCTCGAAAAAGAGCCCACCCCCGCACACATTATTTCTGAAATTAAACAGAGAAAGGCATTTAAACAAAAAAAGCCATTGTATACTTGTTTTTAATATTTATAACATTATATAGTTATGCAAAACCAGAGTGTGGTTTGCTGAACATTAACATGATTGCAAATGTGATATTGGTTTTACACAACAGTTCAACAAAAGAGAGGCTAATATTAGGTGACTGACATTTTAGACTCAGAATATTGTCTGTTTTTGTTTCACCAACAAAAATAGTTGCAAACAAAGTCTGATAAAAGTATACTTGCGCTCCAGCATGCTGCAGGAAAGACTGTCCACACTTGTGTCAACTGAACACGATGTTGAAATCACTGGAGAAGGAAAAACTCCTCAGAGGTTTAGCATGAGTCCGTCATCAGAAAGCCCAAGTTATAAACCTCAGAATCGGTGTTAAATTGTTCTTCTTGATGTAGGCCATTTGTATTTATATTTAATTACTAATAATTATTAAATGCGTGCCTTATCTAATCCATGTTCTCTCATTTTTACTTCTTTGCTCTTAAGTCTTGGTCATTACGTCATCCACGGTGCTATGAGGAGCTGAGAGAGTGACGAAGACCGAAGGCTGTTTTTGGTTATGATTGCTGAAGTAGCTTTCAGCAAATACTGATGAAGAGAGTTTTCTCTGCAGGATCATCAATGTTATTTTTTATTTGGAAGGAACAATATGGACACTTAACACAGATACCGCTGTGAAAATGATGACATTGCGTGCAAGTCTGTAATGTTGTTCTTCTTCAGGAATTGCTCCGTTATTAAACACAATTTTAATAAAGAAGAATTAAGATGAACACAGACTGATAGCCTCAGCGGAAGCAAATATCACTCATTTCTGTAAAACACCCTCCAGATAGTCTTTGTTCATCATCATGATGTATGTTTAGGAATCTTCTCCAAATCATCTCGAATCATCTTCAGTGTTTCTTGTTTCTCTTGAGTAAAATCAGCATGAACACATCAGAAGATCATGACATGTAATGGATTCTTCTGTCTTCTCCTCATAATAGTTCAGCTAATTATTTTTTTTATTTTACCCCTATATATATATATATTTTTTATTTTTTTACCCCTATGAATATAATGTGTATTTCTCAGTTAATTTATTAACCCTAATTTGCAAGCACAGCATGCATGAAATATTATTTTTATACCACCCAAAATTAAAAGCTTCTGTATCATCTGTCTGTATGTTTCCAATGTGAATCATAACCAAATGTCTTATTTATAATTGTGTGTGATAAGTTGTAAATGATGAAAGCTTAAATACATCGTCGTTACCCTTTAAAATCTACACAACATCGTCTGGCAGTGACCTTTTATCTCTGAGATCATGTTTTTATACGAATGATTACATGTGAATAATACATGATTGTTGATATATTTCAAAATACCTATAAAGTAATAATAAATAAAATGGATGGAAAACTGGTCTTTGTGGGTACTTTGGGTGTGTTGTTCATCATATGTAGACCTATTTTCATATAAAAGCAACAGAATGTAAATGACATCAGTTTATTAGTAAGAGCTCATGAGTGTGAATCTCGTCACATCTGTCTGTGATCTTGTGTCTGATGCACTGATCTGAGACGCTGCTGTGACTGTACAATGTCAGTCATATTACTTCAGATTGTTTGATTACATCACATATGGTACGAGTCACGTATGATATTTCCTTTTGCTATGCAATTCATTTGATTGTTGGTTTGAAATAGCCTTCAAATGGATGTGTTTTCATGGATGCAGCTTTGTGATGCTCCTGTGATTCAGCTGCATATTTCTTATTGAGTTTATATATTCCCCAAATGCAGTCTTGTGCAATGAAAGGGGTATTTTTTCTGAACACTATATGTTTAACTGTTTAATTGATTATAGGGCTACTCAGTATTTTCTTTTCTTTATATTTAGATGTGTGCGATCCCAAGCACTGATTTTGTTCAGGCTCAAAACATGAAACTAAGAGAGAGAGATCTGCCATATAGTTATTTGTCTATTTGCTTTTAAACATGAGTCTGAAATAATACAGTTGGCTATGTGTAAAGAACGTAGAACTTCATACACAAATAAATGTATACATTTCTAGAAGATTATACAGGTGCTGGTCATATAATTAGAATATCATCAAAAAGTTTATTCACTAATTCCATGCAAAAAGTGAAACTTGTATATTATATTTATTCATTACACACAGACTGATATATTTCAAATCTTTATTTCTTTTAATTTTGATGTTAATAACTCACAACTAAGGAAAATCCCAAATTCAGTATCTCAGAAAATTAGAATATTGTGAAAAGGTTCAATATTGAAGACACCTGGTGCCACACTCTAATCAGCTAATTAACTCAAAACACATGCAAAGGCCTTTAAATGTTCTCTCAATCTAGTTCTGTAGGCTACACAATCATGGGGAAGACTGCTGACTGGACAGTTGTCCAAAAGACGACCATTGACACCTTGCACAAGGAGGGCAAGACACAAAAGGTCATTGCAAAAGAGGCTGGCTGTTCACAGAGCTCTGTGTCCAAGCACATTAATAGAGAGGCGAAGGGAAGGAAAAGATGTGGTAGAAAAAAGTGTACAAGCAATAGGGATAACCGCACCCTGGAAGAGGATTGTGAAACAAAACCCATTCAAAATGTGGGGGAGATTCACAAAGAGTGGACTGCAGCTGGAGTCAGTGCTTCAAGAACCACTACACAAAGACGTATGCAAGACATGGGGTTCCAGCTGTCGCATTCCTTGTATCAAGCCACTCTTGAACAACAGACAGCGTCAGAAGCATCTCGCTTCAAAAAGGACTGGACTGCTGCTGAGTAGTCCAAAGTTATGTTCTCTGATGAAAGTAAATTTTGCATTTCCTTTGGAAATCAGGGTCCCAGAGTCTGGAGGAAGAGAGGAGAGGCACACAATCCACATTTCTTGAGGTCCCATGTAAAGTTTCCATAGTCAGTGATGGTTTGGGGTGCCATGTCATCTGCTGGTGTTGGTCCACTGTGTTTTCTGAGGTCCAAGGTCAACACAGCCGTATACCAGGAAGTTTTAGAGCACTTCATGCTTCCTGCTGCTGACCAACTTTATGGAGATGTAGATTTCACCTGCACACAGTGCCAAAGCTACCAGTACCTGGTTTAAGGACCATAATTGGCCAGCAAACTCGCCTGACCTTAACCCCATAGAAAATCTATGGGGTATTGTGAAGAGGAAGATGTGATATGCCAGACTCAAGAATGCAGAAGAGCTGAAGGCCACTATCAGAGCAACCTGGGCTCCTCATAACACCTGAGCAGTGCCACAGACTGATCGACTCCATGCCACACCGCATTACTGCAGTAATTCAGGCGTAAAACTAAAATCGACTTTAATGATATTCTAATTATATGACCAGCACCTGCATATGGAAGTATTAATTTAAGTGATTCCCTGCAGAGACTTTTACTGCAGCATTGCTTTTCATTTCAAGTGGGTTAAATTTTGAGCAGAAATGGTATGTTGTATTAAATATATTATTGTCATATTCTGTTTTTTTTTATTCTGTTTTAGTTTTAAGTCTGTCTCTGGTTTAGATTCAGTTTTTAGTTTCAATGTCTGCCAATGCCATTTCCCTTTGTTCTTTTCCCGTAGCTCCTTAGTTGCCATGGTTACCTTCATTAAGAGATTCAGTTCAGCTGTGTTTGTTCTGTAAGTCTCAACTGTTCGTGTTAGTAGTTCAGTCATATAGTGTTTGTCTAGAACTGTAAGTTAAATGAAGGTCTGACCACATTTTAAGATGAATCAGTGCAGAAGATATTTTCAAAGGGCTGGTGGTTGAGGAGATTTCTATGTAAAGTGCTTTGAGTGTCCAGAAAAGAACTATAAATGTAAGGAATTAAATAATTAAATGCACAAACTTATTCTTGCCACTGTATGTTTTATTGGGAGATTTAAACGACACGTTCGACAGTCAAACAAGTTTACATCAAATTTCAATAAAAGACTACATTTCACACATTTTTTATCATTCATTTACAACTCTTATGCCACATTAATACATCTTAATACATCTGTGATTATTAAACATTTATTAAAAAGTGAAAACATTAAGCGTCCCATACACACATCTTACTGTTTACTGATTCATCATGTGATATAACAATATAACTGAGCAGAATCTGTGTATGATTAACTGGTTAGACGACACAGTTTCAGCTCTGAGTGTTTATTTCCCCCAAAACACAGCTCAGAGCGGCTGAGTGAATGTGGTCTGGACTCATTGTGTCTGAGACGCTGCGCTGTGATCCACAAACACTCCTAATCTATGGCTTCAGACGGACAAAGCCTTTTATTAACTGAGTTTGGATCCAGAGTCAACAGACGGTAATCTGATGAAGGTAATGTGCATCGTTCTTCATCATTAATATAACACATTAGCTTTTATTTTATAATTATAAAGTTGGACTGGTAAATCTCTAATTGGTAAAATCATCAATTGAAACCTTCATAACGAAATAAAGAAGAATTTCATTCAAGTCTATGTTCAATACTGTGTGAAAAAAAAAGTATAAACTAATGATTTAACAGGTAGCAGTATTTACCTCCTGTGAACATAGTGACGTGTCACTGATTTATTGTTTTCTGTCTGCTAAAAGCTAAACCTTTTTCAGTTACTTGTAACTGTTAAAATAAGATTACGTGTGTTAGAAGTGGTGAAATATGAAACCTAAAATTTCATTTCAATCCACATATGTTCTATCAAAATGAATAGCATTTGTTAAAATAAATGCATTCTCCATCTGAATGACATGCGCACATATACTGTTCAAAATATCTCCCGTATCTGTGTCTAAACTACTGTATATGATGCATGTTTCCTGTAGCACAAGACACGAATATAGATAAATCACGACAACAAGAATTCAAAATGCTGTTGCAAAATATCTGTACGCACAAAACTTATTAATGTCCCAATGTGTTTTTCCAATACTGTAAAGTGACATCACTGATGCAGTTTTTTATTGTTACAGATGCAACTATTATTTAATTCATGTAAAACAAAGTCTCCCATGAGACAGTATTTCACATACAGTGTGTGTTAATTACTCACAGTAACTTACACTGTAGGAACGCTTTCTGGTGTGATATTCAGGAGCGAGAGCTTTTCACTACAGACACCAAAACACATCTGAATCTCACATTAAAAAGAAAATCAAATAAAACTACAACTTTAAACTACCTTATAGTTTAATGAAAGCTGCCTAAACTGATTTAGAGAAAGATTCTGTTTATCTGTGTTTAGTTATCTCTTCGCTCTCTTCTTTGCAGAACTGCAGGTTTGTCTCTGACTGAGAGACTAATTTCACTACAGCATCAAAAGTCTGATGAGAACTGACAGTGAAGCCTTCTGTAGATCCAGAAAGACACTGAAAGACAGATGACACACTCTACAGACAGACACCAAACACACAAACTCTCTGTAATCACACAAGCTTGTTTAAAGTCCTCAGTGTTTGAGGAGATCTGTTACCTGGAGGAAATGAACATGATCCGGTGTTTCTGAAGCTCAATCATCTCCTTCAGTCTCTCCAGCTGCTCTTCAGCTTGATTCATTACAGCTCTTTCCTGATCTCTGATCAGCTGCTTCACCTCAGAGTGACATTTCTCAACGGAGCAGATGAGTTGAGTGAAGACCCTCTCACTGTCCTCCACTGCTGTCCTGTGCAGAGCGCTGTTCTATAACACACATCACGATCACAAGAGCTCCAGCAACTGGAGCAGTCTCAACCTTTCTTCTTCTCCAAACTCACCTTATGAGACGCCACAGCCGTTCTCAGCTCCTGAAGCTCTTTCTCTCTCTGCTGGATGATCTCTCTCTGCTTCTTCTCCAGATGACGCTGCATGAAACACAATTCTGATTAAATCCACACTACCATTAAAAGGTTTGGGGTTGGTAAGACCTTTTTCTATTTTCTCTCAAAGCACCGATTACATCAGTTTCTCTGATTTAGAGAAGATCACACAAGAAATGAGGAGAGAACAGCATTAACTGTCATGTAAGTGAGCAGGACTTCACCTGTTTCTCTGACCGCAAGCCGCTTGCATAGCTGATACAGTGACGGATGATTGTTGTGTTCCTCCACCAAACACATCATACAGATACAGCTCTGGTCAGTACAGCAGTAACATATCCAGTAGTTCATCATGTTGAGGCCAGATCAGCTCCTGCAGGCATTCAGTTGTGGTCCCATCAGATTGTGTTTTTTGACCTCTGAATGAGATTCTCGTGCTGTTCAAGATGAATTTGACAGAAACAGATACGACACTCCAGACAAGATTTCACTGCTCTCTGTTTAATTTCAGAGCAGGAGTCGCACTGAACATCTCCCAGATCCAGCAGCTTGGAGCCTCGTCTTCTTCAGTTTCTCCACAGTTTTTGGCAAACGCCACATATTTACACAAATCTGGTCTTGAACTGAAGGTCTGTCTGCACTGAGGGCAGCTGTAGATTCTCTTCCAGTCCTCCTCGTCCCAGCATCCTGAGATGCATCTCATACAGAAGGTGTGTCCACAGGAAAATGGTCACTGGATCCTTCATCAGATCCAGACACACCGAACAGCTGAGCTGGTCTGATCCTGATCCACTGAATACTGGCTTCTGCCATTTCACTTTGTATGAGCACACACACAGGACAGACAGACAGAGAGAGAGAGAGAGACAAACACAGCTGCTGATTGTAAAGCGCACTATTCAGTGTTCCTTTTTATTTGCTCACTGGGGAAGGATTATAGCAGGTGACCACGTGTGACCAATCGTTTTGACTTGATTGAGTGACTTGACGTGACGCAGAACAACATTTCCAATATTCACCATGGCATTCATATTAATATTTAAACGTGACGTCTGAGCAGAAATGCCGCTGAGTGGTTTCGTGTGTGTGATAGGGACCTGAAACTTGTTTGTATTTCATTATTGACAGGTGTGCATTTCTGTTAATTCTACATCATACTGCTAGTCTGAGCAACTAATAATCAGTGTTTAGATCAGTGTTACTTTCTTTTCTCTCCAGTACGCTAGGAAAAGAATTTGCGGAGGATGTTAACTGTGAGAAGATGATTGACAGGCCAGTTTACACAGTGACAGGGTGTGTGTGTAACTATATGCTACAGAGCGCTCCGTTAAAGACGCAAATGTATGATGTGATAGTTTGTCCCAAAGCTTGAGTACTCTTCTACTATACACTCAAAACTGTGTACTTTTTCTTCACAAAAGAGTACATTCATTTAGGGCGTAGTGGAAGTAGGCAAACTGGGGAGGCAACCCAGATCTCAGCCGATTTTTTTTTTTTTTTAGCAGACCAAACTCAAGCCAGACCCAGCCTTTTGCTGTTTATTTTATTTGGTTGGCCAGACTCCTGATTGAGCTCAGCCTAATGCTGTTTGACACAAAAACAGAATCAAGTCAGTAAGAGTAAAAAGGTATCAAATGAGCAATCAAAGTAGTGAGTTATGTTGACCCTCAGATACTGACAAGATGATGATGATGAGGATTGAATCAATGACGCCATGTATGACAACAGGGAATGTTTTTCCTCTCTATTATGTTTTCAAAAAAATAAAAATTACATTGGTATCTGTTTCTCAGTAGAATAAAGTGACAGCAGTAAATCAGTAACATTGGTGTTTAGTCCTGTCACATTACCACAGTAACAGTGATGCTAAATCATTTACAATATTACTGTGAAATATATTGTACCCAGTCATTACCCTGATTACTACCCAAAAATTGTTTTCTAATGGTTTCTCTGCAGGGAATCCACTTAAATGAATACTTCCATATTATAATCTTCTAGAAACTGGGATACATTTTATCTGCATATGATGTTCTCAGTTTCTTGACACATAGCCAACTGGTATTATTTCAGAAATTGTTTTAAAAGCAAACTGACAAATAACGTTATGGCAGATCTCTCCTCTCTCTTAGTATTAACCCTGTATCATTTCATGTTTTGACAAAACATAAATATTGCTTGGGATCACACAGTAGCTAAATATAAAGAAAGGAAATACTGAGTAGCGCCTATAATCAATTAAACAGTTTAAACATAATAGTGTTCAAAAAAATACCCCTTGTCATTGCCACAATACCTGCCATTTTGTGGGAATATATTAAACTCAATACAGAAATATACAGCTGAATCCCAGGAGCATCATAAAGCTGCAATCCATCGAAACACCTTGAAAACACATCCATTTGAAGGCTATTTCAAAACCAACAATCAATGAATTGCATAGCAAAAGGAAATTATCATACGTGACTCGTACCATATCCATGTTGATGTAATCAAACAATCTGAGTAATTATGACTGCATTGTACACAGTCCCGCAGCATCCTCAGATCAGTGCATCAGACACAAGATCACAGAACAGGATGTGACGAGAATTCACACTCATGATCTCTTACTAATAAACTGGATGTCATTTACATTCTTTGCTTGTTTATATGAAAATAGTGTAACTAATGATGAACAACACACCCAAAGTACCCACAAAGACCAGTTTTCCATCCATTTTATTTATTATTACTTTATATGTATTTTTGAAATATATCAACAATATGTATCATTCACATGTAATCATTCGTATAAAAAACATGATCTCAGGAGATAAAAGGTCACTGCCAGAACGATTGTTTTGTGTAGATTTTAAAGGGTAACGACGATGTATTTAAGCTTTCATCATTTTACAACTTATCACACACAATTAGAAATACGACATCTGGTTTAATGATTTCACATTGAAAACATACATGACAGATATACAGAAGCTGTTGGGTTGGTGTATAAAAATAATATTTTCATGCATGCTGGGGCTTGTAAATTATGGGTTTAATAAAGGACTGAGAAATAACAAATTATATTCATAGGGGTAAAAACAAAAATACCTTAGCTGAACTATTATGAGGAAGAAGACAGAAAAAAAATCCATTACATGGCATGATCTTCTCATGTGTTCCTGCTGAATTTTACTCACAAGACAACAAGAAACACGGAGAATGATTTCGAGATGATTTGGAGAAGATTCCTAAACATACTCATCAGGATAACAAAAAAAAAGACTATCTTGGAGTGGTTCACGAAGAATGAATATTCCGTCTGCTTTAGGGCTATCATTCCTGTGTTCAATCGTAATTCTTCTTTGTGGAAAATGGGTTTTAATAACGGATGCAATAACCTGATGAAGAACAGCATTACAGACGTGCCCACAATGTCATTTATTTTCACAGCAGCGGTATCTGTGTTTAAGTGTCCATGTTGTCGAAAACTCCAAATACAAAATAAAACATTGATGATCCTGCAGAAAAAACTCTCTTTCATCAGTATTTGCTTAAATGCTTTCTCCTTCAACAATCCATGACCAAAAACATGAGCCTTTAGTCTTGATCGCTCTCTCAGCTCCTCATACACACCGTGGGCAACTAATACAAATGGATTAGATAAGGCACGCATTTTAATAAGGTATTAGTAATTAAATATCAATACAAATGGCCTACATCAAGATGACAATGTAAACCACTTGCTCCGATTCTGAGGTTTTAGAACTTGGCTTTCTGATGGCGACCTCATGCCTAAACCTCACAGGAGTTTTTCCTTCTCGAGTGTGTGACAGCCTTTTCTCCTGCTGCATTGCTGGGCGCCAGAGACCAGTTTAATCAGCCTTTGTTTGCACTATTTTTTTTTTTTGCCGAAACAACAACGAAGACAATCTTCAAAATATTGTCAATAGTCTAAAAGGTCAGTCACCTAATATTAGCCTCTTCTCTTTTGTTGAACTGTTTGTGGAAAACCAGCTATCACATTTGCAATCATGTTCATGTTCAGCAACCACTTGCTCTGGTTTTACGCATAATTATATTATGTTATAAATATTAAAAACAAGTATACAATGGCATTTTTTTTGTTTAAATACTTTCTCCTGTTTAATTTCAAATAATAAATGTGTGCATGGCGTGATGGCGGGGGTGGAGCTCTTTTTCGAGCTGAGGCTTGGGAGACTCCCTTCTATTTGCAGGATCTTGCCAGATGAAAACAGGAAGCAAAGCAAAGGCCTGTACTGGTCTAGTACCATCATGTCAGCATGAGGGCTGTGTGCTATTTGATGGACCAGCCGCTGATTTTAAAGTGCACTTTCAAGTCTTTGAACCTATTATGTATTTAATTCAAAGCACTTCAGAATTTCAACATACAGAAAACACTCAAAACAAAGGCTATGAGGCTTGTTTCAGTACATCCTAATGAAACAGACACAGGAATAAGACTCTTACATCTATTAGATTCTTCTCAGATCAAAGAAGAAGTAGGGTTTCTATTTCATATAACAGAGAATGAAGAGATCAACATCTCAGCAAACACAAGTGCGGGGAAGAACCTCCAACATTTACTGAACTTCACTGGTTTTGTCAATAAGAGAATGAAGCACTGCAGGAAGTTTATCTTCTTTGAACTTCCATTTATTTTGATTGCCAGGC
>NC_056575.1:27482929-27483037 GCF_018340385.1 Cyprinus carpio | reverse complement strand
TGTATTTATATGTAGAACTGTAGATCATTTAAAGTTCAGTAAGCTTTAAAATCAGCAATAAAACGTAATGCCTTATTATCTTTTATGGCATTTATTCACTGCTGTAAA
>NC_056575.1:27429822-27481956 GCF_018340385.1 Cyprinus carpio | reverse complement strand
TCATTCCAAATAAAATAATCATGTGAGAGAGATTGTGTGTGTGTGTGTGTGAGAGAGAGAGAGAGAGAGAGAGAGTGTTGTGTGTGTGTGTGTGTGTGTGTGAGAGAGAGAGTGAGAGAGAGAGAGTGAGTGAGTGAGTGTGTGTGTGTGTGTGTGTGTGAGAGAGAGAGAGAGAGAGTGCTGTGTGTGTATAGCCTGATTCAGACAGTATTGTTTTGGTAATAGTTAATGTGGACATCTGTAAAAATAATTTACATATCACCTTAGTGATAAAACTCATGGATTTTCAGATGGCAATATATTCACAGAGGAGCAGTAAGTTCTGTGCTGCTCATGTGACCAGTCACATAATGCCTCGTTTGTGATGGGTTTTATTGGTTTTGTCTCCTCCTGCTGGGAGATGGCATCACAGTATGTTAAGGGGTGTAACATCTCCGTCATGCGCTTGAGGCATTTGGCCAATCACAACGCACTGGTTAGCTGGCCAATCAGAGCACTCCTCGTTTTTCAGGGCGATGAGCTTTGTAAAAATGTACGCATTTCAGAAGGCAGGGCATAGAGGAGAAACAATAATGTTCAGTATGTGGAAAATTATGTGTTATTTTAACCTTAAACCACATAAACACATTTCATTACACCAAATACACCAAATTATGTTCTTTTTAGCAGCACCATATGACCCCTTTAAGATGTTTGATTTAGAATGTAAGTAAAACTGACATCTTAAAAGCCTGGAACACACCACCAGCTGACGGTCTACCGTCGGCCAGTTTTTGTTCGTCGACCAACTAAGTTTTCTCAGTGTGTCCCGTACCGTCGGCTGAAGTTGGTCCTTGTCTGCCTTTTATTGGCCGATTCAACTTGTTGAATTGGTGTCGTAGCTCATCGCTCAGTCGAGCCATCTGATCATTCTGATTTGCTGTTCAGCTCGCGAACCAGTGCATGAGAAAAACCCGGAAGAGAGGACGAAGCAAGTAAACGACAAAGCCAAGAGGCAACACACAGAATGCTCTTCTCATTTGTTTGCATTTCTTATTCTGATTTGTGAATATTTAAAAAAAAGATATGGCTGTCTGGAACAAGGCAAGTGAAGACGAATTGATCAGCATCAGTCTATGGTGAGCGAGAATCTGCTTTTTCAGGCGTCTTAGTTGAATTAAAGTATTCAAAACCTGTTGTGTAAACGCATGAATAAATAATTTACAAAAAGGTGTTAGTTCCCAGTCACTACCTTTAGTGAGTCATTGCTGTTGCAGTACAGATCGAGAAGATGACAGAACAAGGTGATATTAACCCTAACCAGAACAGTCCTGCAACACAGTAGAGGTGTGTGATTTGACCAGACAAGAGCTCCATGCTCTTAAAAACAGCTTAAATGACTGGTCTCCGGAACAGACACACAACTTGTTAGAAGGGGAGAAGAGGGATGTCACCCCTTAGCTGCTGTGCTCCTGCAGGGCTCACAAAAACACAACAAACATTCCTTGTTTAACCCAACAAATGAAAAACTAGCCCTCAAGTTACAATATTAATGTAGACGTAACCTTTGGATAAATTCCAGAGTGCAAGAGGCATCTTCAGCATACTTCAAATTTAGATTGTAGTAGCTGGCAAAAATGGCATCCAGACCAGTTGTGACATCAAGGTGAGGTCCCATGACCACTTGACCCTCCAATGACAGCAACCATGCCCTCGGCTTCATCGTGTCACCTGAAATAAAAATAGATACACTGTTACTTACTCTTCAGAAAAGGAATCAAGATTTGGTTTTTGCTTGTTTAATTTTTTAAGTAATTAGAGTGAAAAGAGTAGTGTGGCAGCTGAATCTTCAAGACAAACACTTACAGTGTTCATAATTAAGAGAATACATTAAAATCATATGGTAAGACACAACGGTTTGCAATTTTAAGCAGCAAAACGAGTTGTTTTGTACAGCTGAAAATAGCTGGGAGCAGATGATTTCGGAAGCCAGGCACATTAAATGTACAAATGGCCATCTGCTCTTACGGGAAAGATCAGGTGGATCAATTCTGAATGCTGAGCTTATGGGTAAAAAGAAAAACAGTTGCTAAGGTGTATAATTCACAATGTTACAGTAGGTGGCCATCCATTGGTTCTACCGCCGCTCGTACCGCCACCGCGGCGTCTGTAAAGTGCATTTGCAGCTTTTGACCGCTGAGTGGTCAAATCACAAGTTATCAAAACAAGCGCATCAAAGCACATTTTCGCAAATAGACGTCAGTTTTGCCTCGCGATGCGTTAGATTTGACAGCTGCAGTCAGGGAAAATGAATCCCAGAAAAGAAAACACTATAGTTAAAATATTTAATATTCACAGATGAAAGTTTGGTACTTATGAAGTTATGTGCATTTCTTAGAAACGAATTCAAGCAGGATAAATGTCAAGCTGTGCCTGTGCTTATATTTTCTCTAAGCTCACAGTATTACACCAATATTTTAGATTTGACACATTTAATTAGTGTGCAGTACTTATTATATAATATGAATTATGTGTTTATGTTATTCAAAAGAAAATGTGGTGTTACTTTGCAATCAGAGCATTTTAAAAGTGGTAGCCTATTTAGTGAGCTAGGCTACATGGATTAATATGCAAAAATGTCAATATTCTCATATATTAGGCCTTTATTTTAATTTATATTTTAAAATTCCTTTAATAAAAACAATGCATTATTGTAATTCGTTACCTGTCCTTTATTTTGACAGACAACTTCTTGGGAAATATATTTGTCTGTACACTGATTAAGAAATTGTTGCGTGTTTTATAAATTATTTTCTTTATTTTAGTAAAACGTGAGGCACTGTATAATTTAGTTCCCATTATTTAGGCCTAATTAAAAAAACAAGAAACGGATAAAGTAAACCTGCACGATTTAGCTAAATCATTGAAATTCTAAAGAATGGACGAATTAATAAAAACGTCCTCATGATTACCTCAAGTTCTCTCATTATAAACACCAAAGTGCAAATGATGTAAAAAAAAAAAAAAAAAAAAAAAAAACAAAAGAGCTTCATTAATTGACAATTTCAGTGATTTTAAAAGGGAGCCTTCTTTACTTGCTTTCATACAATTTAATTGAAAAAAAATAAATAAAATTGCAGCCGCATTTAAATGCAGGGTGTAAAATGTCTGTGTGCAAGATTTGCGCGGCGCGAGTCATGCCGAGTGCATGCACAGCATTTATTCTTATTTGTTTTATCTTCTTTACAAATCTTGTTTGGTTTTATTTTGGATAATTGCATGTAAAAAAAAAAAAAACAGTGTAATGCATATGCAAAATGTGAATTATTATTCATATTCAAGTGTTTGTGCAAATTGATTATTAATGCGCATGCAGGACAGGGAGCCGCCCTCTAGATCACTTTAATTTTTTCCTGATGGATGAATTAACTTAAAATTGTGGTGTCTCACATACATGAGAAATATATCTACAGAAAGCTTGAAATGTCTTTAAAATGAACAATTCAGAACGAAAGCATTATGTACATCTGTGAGGGTTGTATTTCTCTTTAAAGGCGGGTTCATGTGGAGAGAGTCAGCAACTGTGGAATTTCATCTTGCAGCCGACAAGAAAAACATTTGTTTATTAATAAATAATAAACTGTCTCTCTTTTTTACAATTATTGGGCTACTTCTGCCTGTGCTTGTGGCAAACTTAATGCATGTGCTTGAGCGTGGAATATATTAAGGCTGGATTATAGATTAAGTAATTTAATATAAATCCTGCGATTAGTTGAATAATGACAAATGAATGACTAGTAACTTGAAAAATCTACGTGGGAGGCAGATCTATTAAATACCCTCTAGACACATCTCTGTTAAAGTTTTTTAAAGCATTTTTATACGCGTTTGCATAAATTTTCCTTCTTTCAGAACGGTCCGTAATGGAGAGATGTCTTAACACTGATTTTTCCTCTGAAACACAAAAACGAAAATTGAAATAAAATTGATATTTGGATGTTTTGAGAATGGCCAACCCTTCTCTGCAGATATTGTTGCTTCTGGTTTGTGCATAATAATAATAATAAAACTACAATAATAATAATAATAATAATAATAATAATAATAATAATGTCTCCAAAAAACTCCAAAATGTTTTTTGTCACTGTCTGTAACGCATGTGTATTCCCAACATCTAAAAAAAGCCTATAAAACATCATAGACGGATCATACTGATGTCTGGACTCTGTTTGGGATTTAGAAAAACATAAAGAGATGGTTCAGAATATATTGGTTATGAAAAGGCTACATTCTGTGAAAATTTATATTTCATAGTCTAAAAAATAGTTTAGACGAAATTAAAATTTAACGCAACAGTTTTCGAATTTATTTTATTTATTTATTTATTTATTTTATTTTTTTTTAAGTTAAAGCAACTACCTCTGAAATTAAGTTATAATAACCAATAAACTATATTGCGCTAGTAGTCAACATTTGAAGTGGATCAAAACCTTTCTTCAAAGTTGCCCTAAAACCAAAATGACGACGAGCAATCGTCCTATCTAAACCTGTTCTGCAAGTTTTTTTGATTCCTCATAAGCCACTGTCCATATGAAAGACCAAGAGATTCCACACATTTATATCGACCCCCACAAGCTATACAGAACTACCCCAACCCCCTCCAGCTGAACTGAACTTCGGTCTGTTTGTTGGCTGTGAGGAACGGTGTGTTCTCATGTTACTGGGTTGAAACATGCCTGCACTCACAGCAGCTTTACTCTTTTTAATTCATTATTTTCCCCGCAAGCCCATATTATTGTTTTCACAAGACCATAATAATAACAAATTATCAATTGATATTTAATCATTATTTTACGAAACTCATTGTTATTTGTGAACGTAGCGTTTGAGGAAGGCTTTAAGACCAAGCGGAGTCCTCCATCAGCTGCTCCCACTTCACAGAAAGATGTATTTCATTGTAAGTTAATGCTGTTAAATAGAGAGTTAAATAGAGAGAGAGAGAGAGAGAGAAAACCCCCACTAAAACTAAAGTAGTGTAGGCTATTCTTAAACTTGGAGCTCATTATTGAAGTACAAATCCGAACACCAGAAGCAAACTCTCAGTGTTCTTTCATTGAAAAGTATGTTTTTTGTTTATTCGCAGGCTATATGGTTGAAATAATATTTTAGTTCAAAACTTTAAGTGCCATTGTTTAAAAAAAAATGCTTTATTGGCTAAAGTTTCATAGACCTTCGGTTGTTATGCTTTAAAATCCCATAACATTTGTAATTTCACAGTATTTTCACCTCCTAAATCACTAACCTTAAAAAGTCACAATTCTATAATGGTCAAATTTACTCAGGCCGATGGCACTTTTAATGACATTATTATTATTATTTTTTATATTTTATTTTTTTAGAATAATTGTAGCTTACATTAAATAGGTGAAGCAAAACAAATATGAATAATATTTGGATCGTCCCTTATTTTTTTATTTTCCTTATTTTCTTAAAGAATAAACATGATAACATATTATCTACAAAAAAAAAAAATAAAATTATGATAACATATTATTAATTCATAGAAATAATTTAAGCAATTAAAACCTTTTTTTTAAACTTGAATTTCAATTAAACTGACTTTAAAATCTCAAGGAGTTTATAAGTTAAAAAGGGTAAAATGTCACAGTGCATGTTAAATAGCCTAAATGAACTTGTGTTAACAATATAATTAGAACTAACAATATAATTCAATTTTTTTTTTAAATGAACAATTCCTGTATAAAATGAGACATCAACCTTTATATCAAACAATTTGAAATCGTCCACAGCTGAGCAACGCGCGAGGCAGGTTGAGCATGCGAAGTGAATGTGCTGCACAAAGTCATTTTCAGATGCAATGGAAAAAAAAACAAACAAAAAAAAAACCTGGATAGCCTAGATTAGGCCCAGACTCTGTTCCTAAGTATATAATAATATAGGCTTAGCTATAAACAAAAAAAATAAATAAATGAATAATAATTTAAAGCGAACCATAAGGTAAGGTTGGGCTCTCATTCGGGAGAAATCCAAACGTTTCCATATTCGTGATGTTGCCTATTTCAAGCTTAACTATTATTCATTAGGTAAAATAGGCTTTGTAGTTCACGCGTGTTTCAGTATCGCCGAAAAAAATAAATAAATCATAATTAGCAAAAATATGCCAAAGTGGACCACTGCTCGTGCCGAATAGCACGGTGAACGACTACTGTTTCCAATGAATGTGCGCACGGAGGCACCAGCGCGATCAAACAGCTGAAACAGAAAATACAAATTTTTTGGTCACACAGTAAAGGCATAATTCATAAATGCAAAGTGTTAGCCGTTTGAAAGATCAAGAATATAAAAGAATTAATAATAATCATTGCTAAATGCTGGACCGTTCTCATTTCGATCTGCAAATGGAACCTGAAGGATTTTTTTTTAAACCAAGAATGAACCAAAATGAAAACATTTAGCTTTTTCCATATATATATATATAATAGATATATATATATATATATAGATATATATATATATATATATATATAGGCCTTATATTTAATGACTGTTTAATAACAATAGCAAGCATAAGATCCTTTGTGTAAAAGTCTTTCTTAGGCAGATTCTTAGTAACCCGATCTGTCCCCCTCACTGTCTCAATGAAAGGCTCTATTGGTAAACAGAGGATTAATCAGGGTTTCCGCTATGTACATTAGTCTAAGTAGTGGTGAACCTGCCTGCCGCTCCTTAAACGTGTACTAAGTGATTTTTGAAACACACTTTTGACCGCAGTGTCTTGACAAAGTCCCAAACACACTTGTAGCCAATCAGCAGTAAGGGGGCGTGTCTTGTCCTGATAGCAACAAGACAGCGCTCAATTTGAGTGCACAGGATGCATATTACATTACATTTAGATTTAGCAGATGCTTTTATTCAAAATAAGCATATTAGCAGATCGACTGTAGATTGAGAGAGATGGCAGATAAAAAAAGAGGAAAATATCAGAGAAACAAAATATTAAAAAGAAGGGTTGCAATCAGGCAAGAGGCAGGACCTGCGTAAATATCGGAGCAGCTTTCCAGCGGTGGGAAGGGCTCGAATCAGACACCGAGGTTGCTTTGTTTCTTTTTGATAGGTGAGTAACGTTGATTTTGCTTTGTTTCACAAAACTTATCCATGTTGGCTTTTGTTTGAATATGCTTGTGTGTCATCTTCACTTGTTTTGGCAATCGTCGTTGCCATGGTTGCGTATGTACATGTGGGGCGAAGACTTCAAAATAGGGGCGAGGCACGGTGGCTGAGAGAGCTCAATGCACTGCAACTTCACAAAACACATTCAAATAGAAAAAGCACCAGCAAATTAGGAAACCATCTTCATCAGTTTGACAGCACACGTGCTGCAAATACTCACAACACAACGAAATACAAAAACAAGCTGCAAATACTCACAACACAAAACAAATACAGAAACGAGCTGCAAATACTCAACACAAACAAAATTACCCCAACAAAATGAAAATTAACCCTTTTTTGGCGTATTGATTACCATTTGTATAACCACAGTTGTACAAATACCATGGTTAAACTATGGTTAGAGTAGTAAATCCATGGTTAATTTGCGCATGATTACAGTAACCATTTTTTGTATGCCTTTTTTATATAATAAATGTATTTATTAATTAATTAATTTCAATAGTAAAACCATAGGCTATGTTTAGTTTATGTAAGTTAAAAAAAAAAGTTAGCCAGCTTACATAACCGTTCACAGTTACAGTAATTGTGTATTTAAGTCAGCTTATTTAGGCTAATAATATCCACACAAAAAAAGCACCACCAACAACAAAAAAAGCTAAGGAATCATATGATCAGGATGTTAAAATAAAGATCTTTTCAGAGCAAACATTCATAAATTATGTCCCAGCCATATTTGTCACTTTACGGTTCCCTTAAATATTTCAGATGTGGTCTGTGTTTTTGCAGCACATTTCTTTACTTGTTTGTATTGTGAGTATTTACAGCACGTGTTTGTTAAACTGATGAAGATGTTTTCATAATTTGCAGGTGTTTTTGTAATTTGCAGCGCGTTTAGCTCTCGGCCACCGTAGCAGGTCCTTGTTGGGGTATGGGTGTTGTTTGTTTTGGTGCTAAAGAATCGGGTCAAGGCAGACACAGGCTGAAGCACAATAATAATCTAACCATTACTTTGTACCCACCGTCTCACTACACGCTGTTTTTGTTGTCTGATGTTTTTTTTTTTTTCTGGTTCAGGGTAGCTTGGTTTCTAGGAATGTGACAGCTGTAGCCCATTTTTGAAGATGTCTGAGTGTGGTGACCCTTGATGTGCTGACTCCGGCTTCAGTCCACTCCTGGTGAAGCTCTCCCAAGTTCTTGAATCGGCTTTTCCTGACAATCTTCCCAATGCTGTGGTCATCCCTGTTGCTTGTACACCTTGTCCTACCACACTTTTTCCTTCCAGTCAACTTTCTATGAATATATTTTGATATAGCACTCTGTGAACAGCCAGTCCTTTCAGCAATGCTCTTCTGTGTCTTACCCTCCTTGTTTAGGGTGTCGATGATCGTCTCTGGGACAACTGTTGCATGTTCTAAACTAGCCCAAGAGGTACCCAGTATTTATACTGTCCTCAAATTAATCAAACTAATCAAGCTCAAAATGGAATATTTCTAATTTTTTTTTGAGATACTGAATTTTTTTTTAATTTTCCTGAGCTTTAAGTTGTAACCATCAGCATTAAAAAAAAAAAACTCTTGAAATATTTCATGCAAAAAAATAAAGACCTTTTCTATGATATTAAATTTCTTTTATAAACAAAATTACAAAAAATAAAGACCTTTTCTATGATATTAAAATTTTTTGAGATGCACCTGTACTATCATCTATGACTGAGCTGCTGATTTTTCTGGACTGAAAAAATTTGACTGCTGGACTGTTAAACTCAGCCTCTTTACAGTTTTAGACTAATAATATTGCCCCTCCTGCCTATAATGGGCAAAGACTTGATTTACACACAATTGATAGCCCCATTCATTTCAAGCCAATACGTTTATTACAGTTATGTTATATTATGTTATACAATCATTATACACCACTAGAAAATACACTTTATATTCATATAAATAGATGAATCTATGTGGAAATAGATTTTTTTTCTTCATTGTTATTTCTAAGCCTTAACTGGTGCAAAATACAGTGTATCACAGACCACATCAGCTCACCTGTAATGTATCTGCTTGTTTTACACTCTTTATTCACCAGGTGGTACTGTGAGCAAATGAAGCCTCTAGAAATGAACCCTTTTGTGAACCACTTGCCTGAAAAGCTTCAATGCTTCATGAGGCTTCATCTCGCCATCACTACCTAAGCCTGTCACTGGAAGTCAGTTGTTCTTGTTAATCTGTAATTCAGTGTTTCTTCATGTTAACAGCAGGTATTTTAACTAATTGCCAATCATCACTTTATTAATCACTCAGTTATCTAATATCTAATGCAATGCCACTTCAGTGTTAATAAATTAAACTAATAATAAATAAATTAATTATAATTCAGGACCAGAGATTGTGCTGTGTATTTTGCTAGGCTGTGTGTGTGAGATATAAAGCCATTGTTAGTTTCTTTTTCTTCTCTCAACAGATGGAAACAAAGACCTTTGCAGTTGTTTGCAGATGATAATTACAGTAGGTAGACAACCAAAATGGGTCAGTCGCGTGTTAAAATCATTCGCTATACTACCGCCAGGTGGCGCAAAGGGACGGATTGCGAACTGAATGTAATTGTAAAATGAAAGGAAGACGTTAAACAACAACAACATTATAATATACATTATAACATCCTTAAAAGTCGTTAAAAAAAATAGGATAGTCTTAGGCTACAGTCTACTCATCAAAGAAAGACCTTTACACAAGGGCTCTTATGCATGCTATCGTTATTATACAGTCATTACATACATATATATATATATATATATATATATATATAGATATATATATATATATATATATATATGGATTAAAAGCTAAATGTTTTCATTTCGGTTCATTCTTGGTTAAAAAAAAAATTAAAAATAAATTATAATAATCCCCAGGTTCCATTTGCAGAGCGAAATGAGAATGGTCCAGAATTTCCAAATAATTCTTATTCACTCTGTTATTATTCTTGACTTATCAAATTGCTAATACTTTGCATTTTTGAATTATGTCTTTACTGTGTGACCAATAATTGTGAATTGTGACTTTGATCGCGCTGGTGCCTCACGCGCACATATTCATTGGAAACAACAGTTGTTCACCGAGCCATGCGGCGCGAGCAGCGGTCCACTTTGGCATATTTTTGCTCATTATGACTTTCTTCCGTCGATACTGAAACACGTGTGAAATCCAAAGCCTGTTTTACCTAATGAATAAGAGTTTAGCTTCAAATGGGCAACATGTTTGGATTTGAGATAAGCCCAACCTTACCTTATGTATCGCTTTAAATTATTTTTAATTATTATTATTATTTATTAATTTTTTTGTTTATAAGCCTATATTATTATATACTGCAATTATATTTTATCCATTAGAATTATATATTTGTAATTCTTGTTCTGTTCTGATAAATTTGTTGAATTTAAAGGATTTGTTGTAAAAGTGAAGGGAACTAAAAATATACCTGTTGTTACATTAGCCTATAGCATTATTAGGCCTGCCGTTATTATTTCTGAATGTAATAAAATGCAACTCTCAGAAACGTAATTTATTTTTTAGCGTGTTTTCGTGTATGTTTTTATCCAGCTTTATTTTTCCATTGCATCTGAAAATTACTTTTTGCATTACATTCACTCCGCGCGCTCAATCTGCCTCTCGCGTTGTTCAGCTGTGGACGATTTCAAAAATGTTTGATATAAAGGTTGCTGTCACATTTTATACAGTAATTGTTCATTAAAAAAAAAAAAAAAAAAAAAAATAATATATATATATATATATATATATATAGATTATATATATATATAATATATATATATATATATATTGTTAGTTTTATGCTACATGCAATCAAGTCTTTGGATACTATATAAGATACAAGTACATTTAGGCTATTTAACATGCACTGTGACATTTTACCGTTTCAACTTATAAACCTCCTTGAGATTTTAAAGTCAGTTTAATTGTATTGAAATTCAAGTGTTGAATCTAGTATAAAAAAGTTTTTAATTGCTTAAATTATTTCTAGGAATTAATAAGTTAGCATGACTTTTCATCATAGCATTTTTTTAGAGCTGTATTCGTTTTCTGAAACTAAGCACCCACTTTTTCTTTTTTTAAATCTATTAATCGCTCGCATATCTCCTACAACCTACAAATAAGGGCTAATAGAGGTTCTTTCTTTTATTATTTATTTATCATGTTTATTCTTGAAGAAAATAAGTATTTATTCATAAATAAAATAAGTTAAAAAATTATATTTGATGTACAATAATATAGGCCTATATCTGCCTGCAGTTAAAAAGTTATATTTGTGTTCTGATTCACCCCTTTATGTAGGATACAATTATTCTAAAAAATAAAAATAAATAATGTCATAAAAACGCCATCGGCCTGAATAAATTTTACCATTATAGAATTGGGGTAGTAATTTAGGAGGGGAAAATACAGTGAAATTACAAATGGCATGGGATTTTAAAGCATGACAACTGAAGGTCTATGAAACATTTCTATGATGCATTTTTTTTTAAACAATGGCACTTAAAGTTTTCAACTAAAATATTATTTCAACCATATAGCCTGTGAATAAATAAAATGCATACTTTTCAATGAAAGAACACAGATTGGCGTCACTTTGACAGCTAATGAAGGAAGTCGACCGTAACATCAAATCGACCCCCAGCCGCCATCTTGTAGCAGAACTTCACTTGCGTTAGCATCCCATTGACTCCCATATATTTTGGCGTCACTTTGACAGCTAATAACTTTACATCTGAGACGTATAAGAGATTCTTTTTTTCCATTATTATTTCTAAAGATAAGACCGACAATGTATAAAGGGCTCCATTACCTTCTATGTAACATTATGGCCCCGTAGAAACAGTTTTTGTAAAAATAGGCTAACGATTGCGTCATATAACCACTCGACTCTCTGTCACACAGTAGAGAAATTACCGTACAGACAGGAGGAGAAGCTCGCAGGCAATCCGGGAGACGTCAAGAGAGAAGCCCATAGATATAGAGGCCCAAAATATTTCAACAACGTTTTTGGGGAATTGGAAATAATTCGGTATGTGGCAAGTGAATACATATGAAGTAGCTTTTATCCACAAACTTTAATAATTTATCTACTTCATTAAATATTGAAGTATGGGTAACGGCCGGTATATTGACGGGGAATGGAGAAATGTATCAGAAATTATACAGGCAGTGTAAAAAAAATCTCAATGTCAATCGCGGTTAACGTTCCTTATTTATTTACGATCTACGCTTTGAAGATGAATGTGATCCCTTTCATCCTGGTCGGAAGCCATCTACAAAATGTCATAGCCTACATAACGTGAAATAAAGAGAAAAAAGTTTTTTGTTCAATGTTTTTGTTATGTTTTTGGACCATGATTTATTAGCCAAAACTGCATGATTTAACACCTAGCTCACAGTTATTTGAATATTAGCCTATGGGCAAATGTTTTACGTGAAGAGATGAAATCATGTAGAACAATAAGCAATTTTAAGAGACTATAAATGAACAGCCATATTGAATCGATACGAAAATGACTCGAGGGAATATTGTATACTGACAGTAGGGTTCCTGGTAGATTATATATGTCTGTTTTGGGATGGGGTACTATTCGGTTTGATGTAGACAGAAGGAAACTAACATTTTTTTAATGTGTGCGTTTATGCATGTATGTGTGCATGTGCTATTTGAATCACTTGTAATAATTTTGGATGATTGTACATGTTCTTTGTTATCTGTTATTTATATATATATATATATATTATGTGTGTGTGTGTGTTCAAAATAAGCTAACTAAACTAACTAAAATGACTAAGTACTGCAGAAAGGCAAACGATTACAATCCAAAAATAGGCTATAATTTCAGAGTCGATAATAATAATAAAAGTCGATTTTTAGCCACTTCTTTTGTCAGGCCTATAATGTTTTAATGTAAGATGTCATATTGTAATTATAAATAGCGTAATATGAATGGATATATATAATTAGTATAATACAATGTGAGTTTACTCTGATGCGTCATTATATTATGTTATTACTATACCACACAATATTAATTCCAAAACACACACAAACACAAACACACATTAACCGTTAGATTACTCCGATCCTTAACTGGCAATAGTCAAAGCCCTTATTTTGCACTTAACGTAACGTTATATACACCTGGCAATAGTCAAAGCCCTTATTTTTGGAGAGCCGTGATACTTCGACCTTGGAAACTTCTGATCATCATTCAAGACATCTGAGTATTGTGTTATAGGTGGTATTTTGTTAATTCAGTGTGTTAACTGTTTGTTGATTTTTTTCCCGTGATTTCATCTTCCCATTTACTTCAATTTACTTGTTGCTAGCATATTTTCCCTCGTGCGAAAATATCTTGCTGTGTAGCATACATGTGTTCTAAGAGGCAAGTCTCTTCTTCCGAGTTAAGCTTTTTCAGGTAAGGTACACTTTCTCCATATGTATAATGCAAGATTTCAATACTTGAGTAAAAATACAGGTGTCTTGAGGTATCACCTCCCTTATCAATATTCAGTAGGCCCCATACCGTTACTTAAGTAAAAGTACAGTAAGAGTATCTGATTTCAATCATGTTTATTTTCTATAAAATGCTATAAGTAAAATATAGATTATATTTTGTCAATATAGAGGATATATAAAAATAGTGTAAATTAAAATTAAATGCACTGGATGTGCTGGTTTCGGGCAAATCAGCAGCCAGCTGCAGTCATGACCATAGGTCACGAACTCAAACACCTGCAATTCAGAAAAACCAAGCCCAAAAACTAATTGTACTCTAAGTGATATGCCACAACAACAGGTTTATTTTAAATGAATGGCTGTCAATCATATATATTTGTTAATATAGGGAGTGTATGTGCATAATGTGTGTGTTTGTGGATGCACATGTCTGTACGTGCATATTCATATGGGTGTGTGTGTCATATCCCATACACAAAATAAATATATTTGAAATATATTTTTGGAATATATGCAAATATTTGAAATTGGCCCAAAAAAAATATTTTTGTTAAATATATGTAAATATGTTTACATATTTTTCATATATGTTTTAACTTTTGCAAATTGTTTCATTTGAAATATATTTTGAAATGTAAAAAGTTAACATTTTCACAAACAAACACATTTTCAGTTTATTTTTTTAGCTGTGAATGTGGGCATGGGAGAGCAGTGCTGTACCACTTCCCCCACCCACATTTTTCCTACTGGTCGGGATTGAACAGGCAACCCAAAGCCCAAAAGCCCTAACCAAAGCTGCTTTGAAACAATATGTATTGTGAAAAGCGCTATACAAATAAATTTGAAATGAACATCCTTACTGTAAACCGTACCACTAGGTTAACTGTATAACTACTTTCATGTCATTTACTGTTTATAATACCAAACCCCCCCAAAACATTTAAAAACAAAAAAAAAATAAGACACTAACTAAAAAAAACAAACACCACAACCCCAAAAAAAAAAAAAAAACACAAATCTATACCACACTTTTTTTTTTTTTTGCACTTCTGGTTAGACACTAACTGCATTGAATTGTCTCTGTACTTGTACTCTACACATTGACAATAAAGATAAATCTAATGTAGTCTAAAGGTGTCTTGACATCTCCCTTATCAATATTCACTGTGAAGGCTACTGACTGAATATCATTACGAAGTTCTAAACCATAAGTAATAAAACCACATGACATTTCTGTCAAAGTATGTCTACTTGAAGTGTCTACTGTGTGTTTTGATAATAAATATTGAATCATTTCGTTAATAAATATTTATTTATTGAAACAAAAACAATTTTAAAAAAGTAATACTTTTTTTTTTCTAGCTACATTCGTCGTGGGGAAGAAAAGTGAGAGGCCATGGGGTGGATGACTAGGGTGATACATGAATGCCACGGAGGGGAGAAAGAGCAGGGACTATTGAACAGTGTTATTCTACCAATGTGAACATGTATTAAACTAAAGACAAAAAGGCACATACACAACCCCCCAAAACAATTTAACAATCTTCAACTGTTTCAAGTTAAAAACATGCTGAGAGGTTTAATCCAGCATCACCCCTACTGGATTAAGACTCTCAAGCCTTCAGCTAAATTATTAAAAAAAATATCATTACCCCCAGGTGATAAATCAACTTCGTCCCTTAGAAACAGTTGAGGCTTGTTAAATACAATTTGAGGGTGATGCGCGATACCCCCACTGCTTCCAAGACAAAAGGAAGCCATGACACTGTTCACCCATTTACGGGACTTGTCAATTTTCCCCGGGAAGGCCCGATCTCCACCGACGTCTCCTGGTTGATGTCAGACAGCACAATGGTCATCTGAGGGAAACACCGATAGAGATGTTGCAGATCCTGCTTCATCGCTGTGACGAGATCGATGCTACTCTTCCTGCATCCCAAGTCGTTCCCCCGCCGCAGTGAATCAGCAGGACATCCGGGGCTGCTCTTCCTCTGAGGGACCGGTAGAAGAAAGGAAGGAGTCCGTGCCATCGAAGTCCACCCCAGCCAAACCAGTGAACCTTGGACGCTATGGTCTCTCTGGCCCTCTCTTCCCCACGACGAATGTAGCTACTCCCGATGATCCAAATCACTGGACCTGTTAATAGCATACAGCAATCACAATCAAAACACTGTTTTGTCAGTATGAGTAAACAGATTTTAACACACAAGTAACTTGTCTCTGGCCATTGATTTATTTATATCCAAACAAAACAGAAAAAAAGTCTATGCAAATATACAATAAAACACAAATTAATTGCTCTTATCTGTTCATTGAAATAATAATAACAATATAGGTATTACACAAGGTTAATTTATTATTTTTATTCTCTCTTACAGTGTTGCTTTTCCATATTTTATACTATATATTCTAAATGATACTATATTAATATGGCTTACCTTTGTTGGTAGCGTAGTTAGCCATGGTTTTAGTTTTTTTTTTCTTTCTTATTTTTCTGGTGTTAGCAGAAGAAAAGTTTGTATTTTAACCTATGAGGAAAGAAAAATGAAAATGGCAACCATTAGTTATAGATGTTATTGGTGACATTCGTTATTGTCCATTTATTATCTATATGTTATTTAACAGGCCAAAGCAGACGCTTTTTTCCAAGCGATTTACTGAATAACTTTTTTATATGACTGATTCATTCATTTCTCTTGCGATGTAGATGTGTAGATAACAGTTAACACCATTTTGTGGTTATATTCAGCGCCCATTAACGTTATACAACATCATGTGCATCAAAAATTAAATTATATTTAAAATATTCGATCCCTGGGCCGTTAAATAATATCAGTTCTTGAACATAATTTTACATAACTTCTTAATAGTATGCATTAACTTAATATGGCGTACTGGTGTTACATTTTAAAATACTATACAAAATAATTAATCAGAATACTTACTCCTGCTCACTCAGGCCAAAGAACTCCCCGCTCAAGCTCGCCGTCTCTGCAAGATTAACGATGGCAGTTTGCACGCACAGCTACTAGAAGATTTACATCTGTCAGACAGGTTGCTGACTTCATCAAGCTTAGTTTGAGTCTTCGCTTCAGAAACGGAAGTGCTAAAAATCGCTAAAAAAAAATGGGCTTAACTGTCTCAATTGAGTTCCAGTGGGGTCGCTGTGTCCATTTCTTTTAACCTCACCTCTCGTGACGCGCCATTCCCCAAACCGCTCACAAAACACATCAGCAAAGATTGGGAAAAGACTTCAGCAAAGAAAAGAAAAAGAAAGAAAGAAAAAAGCACAAGATGAAGCCATCACTTTCAGGTAACTTAAGTTCATAATTCTGTGAAACTTTTTTGGCTGTTGACGTTAATAACGTGTTTTAGCCTAATGTCGGTAATAATTTCACCAACAATGCATCTGCCTTAATATTCTAGTTTCCATGACTTAAAACGAATTATATATTAAAAAAATGTTGTTATATAAAAACAATACCACTATTAAAATACATAATGTAATACAAAATAAACAATGTAGGCTATGTAGGCCTTACATTACAAATGCCTGCAAAAGGCGCCGAAGGCCTGGTAATTGCTTTTGTTGTTAAATGTTGTTATTAACAATGCTATGTGATCATCCTCGTCAGAGAAAGAAACAATTTTATTGATTATCCCACATGTTCCATCGGTTAGTTTCACATAGCTTTCATCTCGTCTGTGAGACTGGGTGTAGTCTCTGCTAGTATACACCAGACCTCCTTTGATCATACATTTGTGCACTACAACTTCATCAGGTATGCACATGTGAGAGGCACAGAAAGCAGCCTGTTCTTCCTTTGTAACAATATGGACACTTCCATTGTCAAGTATTGTGGTATTGTGAACTTATTTTTCCTTTTGAACCCTTGGGTACTTGTTCAAATCAGAACAGAACCGTAACACCTCCTTCTTTCACTGTGTACTTGGATGAGAAGTAAAGAATTTATCTAAACAGAAGAAACTTCTAATCTGTTTAGCCACTCCTTTTGTTCCTTTCCCCAAGGTTAGGAGTTTGCCATTTGCACTCTCAAAAGGAAAGGCAGAATGTGCCCACAATGGACCCCACAACTTGACTGACCTGGCAAGATGACTGAGAAGGTGAATGTTAAAATGTCATCTGTGACTCGCCATATAAGATCTAAAACCTGAATATGAAAATCCAGCAACAAGATCTCGGCTCTGTTGATTTCACATGGTTTTTAGTTCAACCTTAATAGCAGCCAAATGGCTGATGCAAGAAGGCCAAGATGTTGCAAGTACTTTTTAGGAAGAATTCCTTCAAGGCATGGTAGGCTGTAGAACAGGAGCCAGGATCGCCACTCAGAGGCTTTCCAGTGCATCCCATCTGACAACTCTCTAGGCAGTCGAATTCTAGCATCTATCTCTCTCAAAGTATGGAATGCCACGTCTGCCAAAATGAAACAGCAGGACTGCCTACATAATATGGCTGGGTGGATGAAGAAGTATCAAAAAGGAGTCTTGTCAACTGTCTTGAAACCCCCAGTAAAACTGCATGTATGTAGTCTGGGACAAAACCCCAGGCTACATCGAAGTATGGCAAGTTGATTAAAGGAGAAGGACCTTTTGTGACCCTAATGCTTGTCCTCACTTCCAGAGCCAACCCCATATCCCTGACCATGTCCTCATTTGTTCTGTCACAGTATTCTTCTGCTGAAACTGGATATTTAACTACTTTATCAGCCAGCTTCCCAGGATGCAGACAGAATCCACAGCCATAATAGCCATTAAACTGGTTAGTGTTTTGCATCAGTGGTCTTGCTCTGGAATCAACACTACAACAGAGGCCAACTATTTTGCTGTTGATAACCAACCCATCTTTAAGCCATGAGACACCAGTGTCGGCTAGAGTCTTGGCCTGGTCCACAAATGACTTAAGGAAGACTTCCATCAAAGGCTCTTTTGGACCAAACCAAAGGCCAGCAAGCAAAACATGCTTAAACCTAATTTCAGGTGGAAGCTCATTGATCATGATGTGGATGGGCCATATAGAGAATTTTGATGAATTAAAGACAGGGCTTCAATCCTAGTTAAATATGTATGACAAGTTGTGAGAATCTGAGAGGATCTGATTTGGGCTAGACAACTCTCTGTACTTCTCCCCATCGTAGATGTCTGACAGCATCTCATTATGGCTCTTCTGCCTGTCAAACCTGTAGTTAAGATGGCCACTCACTTAAGTGCTGCCACACGATCTGCATTCATTCATTCGTCTGTCATTGATTTCCTGGGCTGTTCCAATATTTGAGTTACAATTTTCACAGTAGAGCTGGAATTCTACTTCCTCACAACTGTTTTTAAAAAGATACTTGGATCGAGGTACAACCTCTTGCCCAAACAATTTATTTATCAGCTGCAATAGATCATGCAACTGGCAACCAGTTATTTTATGCTTTGCTGCATGGCTCATAATCATAAGCATTGCCTCAGCTTTTGTGGTAGTTCCTGTGGCAGTCAAAGCTGTGTCCATGTCAGGCTGTAGGTCAATCATTGACAGGGGATCAGGAGGGTTCTGTCCTATGGTCTACTTCAGACTCTGACTCTGTTCCACCACATGCCTTTAAAAAGCAACACTTCTGTTAAAGGTATGGTTGGGGGTAGGTCTGCTCATTCACTTATTAGGTACTATATACTTTGAGAGACCGTAGAATATGAATTCATCTAGCTGTTTTTATGCTTATTTTTTGATGTGTAACTTTAATAACCTTTTGCTTAGCTTTCATTATATCTGAAAAACAGAACCTAAAACTCTTACATACCACAAATGATGTACTAAACACTGAATGGCTGTTCTGTATGCTGTCACTCTCACTGTTCTGTGTGCTGTGTCTCTCATTGCTTTCTGTGCTGTCTCTCTCATTGTTCTCTATGCTGTTTGTCTTACTCCCTGCCTCTGAGAACATACCTTATTAAAAAAAAACACCATAAGCAACAAGGGGGAAAAAAAGCTGAAAAACATCAATGATTATGCTCGTAAGCAAGCAATCAGACAAACTTACAAACACACCTATATTATTATTTGATGATATACAATGATTCAAAATATACTGTAAGCTTAACGTTTCAGTGAATGAATTGACTTTATTGGAAAATAAGCATCAATACAATGGACTTAAAATGCATGCCAATGGCCTAATAGCCAAAGAAGAATGCATGGTTTTAACATGTATTAAACTGTTATATATACGGTTATATAATTTCAAACATTTGTAATATTACAAATAATATATGCTGTCACTCTCACTGTTCTGTGTGCTGTCTCTCTCATTGCTTTCTGTGCTGTCTCTCTCATTGTTCTCTATGCTGTTTGTCTCACTCCCTGCCTCTGAGAACATATCTATTTAAAAAAAACACCATAAGCAACAAGAAAAAAAAAAGCTGAAAAACATCAATGATTATGCTGGTAATCAAGCAATCAGATAAATTTACAAACCTATATTATTATTTGATGATATGCAATGATTAGATGACAGCACCCATTGACTTACATGGTATTTTTTGTTCCTACAGTGGAAGTCAGTGGGTGCCGACAACTGTCTATCTACCATCATTCTTTAAAATAACTTATTTGTGTTCAACAGAAGAAAGAAACTCATAGAGGTTTGGAACAACAAGTAAATGATGACACCATTTTTATTTTTGGGTGAACTATCCCTTTAATAGTTTTGTTTTACAGTAGGCCTGTGTGATGACTTTTATTTCGATATCCGAAGAGAATTCTCCTTTTATTTAATTTATTTGCCTATTAAAAATCAAAAGTTAATCTTCAGTAAGTATGTCACACTTTACTGGATGTTCTCCGTCGTATGTACTAAAGTTTTCTTTTCTTTTTTTATTTATTTATAAAATCATTCAAGCAATCGGGACAATCTTACTGGATGTAAGCTTGAGAGCCTACCTGTCTCATTGGCTGTTTGTCTCTCTTCCTCGTCAACATCAACACCTCCACTGTCATGTCAACACAGAGTCTGGCGAGGTATCTTTGCCTTACAGTGAGGTTCCAGGTATAACTTACATTTTTATATATTGAAATATCTTAAATTTTCCCATACAGAAGTCACATAGATCGAAATATATTTAAAATAAATACATTTTTATATATTGAAATATCTTAAATTTAAATAGAAGAAAATATGTTTTATAAAATATATGTAGATATATTTTAAAATATATTACAAAAATATATTTAAATATTTGATTTTGGCCGCTTTTTAATATTTTCCACATATATTAAACGTGTAAATATATTTTTATTGGAAATATTTACATATATTTATTTCCCATATATGTAAATACTTTTAGATATCAGACAATGTAAATATATTCATTTGGAATATATGTCTATATATTAATTTCTAATAATTTGTTAACATATTACATTTATATATATGTAAATATATTTTAATATTGTAAATATTTACATATATTTATTTCCCATATATGTAAATACTTTTAGATATCAGACAATGTAAATATATTAATTTGCAACATATGTCTATGTATTAATTTCTAATATTTGTTAACATTTCAGTACATGTAAATATATATATATTTATACATATGTGTGTGTATTGTCATGTTAATTTTGCCACTGCCTTTACTTTACAGGGGCAGGGTTTGGATGTTCTTCCTTCACGCTCTCTATTAGACAACTCTAAACTCTAACAGGTCTCCTTTTTCTTCAGTTGGAACATCAGTTCTGCCAACTTGGAATTGATGGCCTGTCCCAGGTGTCCAGCAGTTGCCTTTTCATGGCGTTTCATGACAGCATCTGCAAAACAAAACAAAACAAGAAAGATAAAAAACATTTGGATTAGTTAGTTGTTACTTGACATGATTCTGGTCAAGTGTTTGTACCCTTAACCCTTAAGGTCACTGCACACTATAGTCAGATATTTTCACACATTAAAAAATAAATACGACCTCACGTTGTGTCAAATTACGTTTACACAATGCCTCCGAAACTTGTGTCCGTCATAAATAAATATTGGATCTTAACCACTGAAAGAATACTAGGACATAAGCCGCGTTTCCACCGCTGGAACTTTACCCAGGAACTATGGACTTTGGGCTGGTACTCGGTGTGTTTCCACTGCAGGAACCAGGATCTAAATAAAGTTCCGGGTAAAAAAATGCCCCTCAGAAAGTCCCTGCTGGCGAGGTAGTACTTTTTCGAAGTTCCGGAACTTTTGGGGGCAGGACTTGATGTGCTGAGCATGCTGATTGGTTGAGTTCACGCAGCATTGTGATTTCAACCACCATTTATTCGGATAATTTTCAAAATATAAATTTTATTGTCTCATGAAATGTAGTTTTAAAAGTATTTCAGGTGAGAATGTAGTTGTTGAAACCTCAAATCTGCGCTTTATTTATAAAGACAGTGCCTATTTAAAACTGTGTTTCGCTGATTACGGAGATGGTCAGCTCCACGCGATCAGCGGGAGATCAGTGCTCATGTTACCGACGAGAGCAGTCTCGGCTCGGCTAGTCCTTCTGACATTTGCAGCTGGCTCTGATGTTTCTTTACTGGTTAAAAATAAAATATAATTTGTTTTGTGTAAATCTAACAGGTAATCTTTGGTCTTTATTGATCTACAAACCCGATTCCAAAAAAGTTGGGACACTGTACAAATTGTGAATAAAAACAGAATGCAATGATGTGGAAGTTTCAAATTTCAAAATTGTATTCAGAATACAACATGGATGACATCAAATGTTTAAAATGAGAAAATGTATCATTTTAAGGGAAAAATAAGTTGATTTTAAATTTCATGGCATCAACACATCTCAAAAAAGTTGGGACAAGGCCATGTTAACCACTGTGTGGCATCCCCTCTTCTTTTTATAATAAAGTCTGCAAACGTCTGGGGACTGAGGAGACAAGTTGCTCAAGTTAAGGAATAGGAATATTTTCCCATTCTTGTCTAATACAGGCTTCTAGTTGCTCAACTGTCTTAGGTCTTCGTCGCATTTTCCTCTTTATGTTGCGCCAAAAGTTTTCTATGGGTGAAAGATTCAGCCATTTCAGTACCCAGATCCTTCTTCTACGCAGCCATGATTTTCTAATTGATGCAGTATGTGGTCTGGCATTGTCACTCTTCCCTGAAAGAGACGATGTCTGGATGGGAGCATATGTTGTTCTAGAACTCGGATATACCTTTCAGCATTGATGGTTCCTTTCTAGATGTGTAATCTGCCCATGCCACACGCACTCATGCAAACCCATACCATCAGAGATGCAGGCTTCTGAACTGAGCGCTGATAACAACTTGGGTTGTCCTTGTCCTCTTTAGTCCGGATGACATGGTGTCCCAGTTTTCCAAAAAGAACTTCAAATTTTGATTTGTCTGACCACAGAACCAGTTTTCCACTTTGCCACAGTCCATTTTAAATGAGCCTTGGCCCAGAGAAAACGCCTGCGCTTCTGGATCATGTTTAGATATGGCTTCTTTTTTGACCTATAGAGTTTTAGCTGGCACGGTGGATTGTGTTCACCGCCGACAATGTTTTCTGGAAGTATTCCTGAGCCCATGTTGTGATTTCCATTACAGTATCATTCCTGTATGTGAAACAGTGCTGTCTAAGGGCCCGAAGATCACGGGCATCCAGTATGGTTTTCCGGCCTTGACCCTTACGCACAGAGATTGTTTCAGATTCTCTGAATCTTTGGATGATATTATGCAATGTAGATAAAGATAACTTCAAACTCTTTGCAATTTTTCTCTGAGAAACTCTTTTCTGATATTGCTCCACTATTTTTTGCCGCAGTATTGGGGGAATTGGTGATCCTCTGCCCATCTTGACTTCTGAGAGACACTGCCACTCTGAGAGGCTCTTTTTATACCCAATCATTTACATTTACATTTACATTTAGTCATTTAGCAGACGCTTTTATCCAAAGCGACTTACAAATGAGGACAATGGAAGCAATCAAAAACAACAAAAGAGCAATGATATATAAGTGCTATAAGTCTCAGTTAGCCTAAACACAGTATACGTAGCAAGGGCTTTTTAAATAATATAATAAAATAAAAAGAAAACAGATAGAATAGAAAAAGAATAGAGCAAGCTAGTGTTAGAGGTCTTTTTTTATAATTGATTTTTTTAAACATTTAAAAAATTCAATAAACATTTAAAACAAACAAATAATTATAAACCTCAAATTTTTTAAATAGAATTAGAATAGTGAGTAAAAAAAAGAGAGAGGGTCAAATAAAGATGGAAGAGATGTGTTTTAAGCTGATTCTTGAAGATGGCTAAGGACTCAGCTGCTCAGATTGTGGGATGGCACTCATTCCACCAGGAGGGAACATTTAATTTAAAAGTCCGTAAAAGTGACTTTGTGCTTCTTTGTGATGGCACAATCAAGCGAAGTTCACTTGCAGAACGCAAGCTTCTAGAGGGCACATAAGTCTGAAGTAATGAATTTAGGTAAAGGGGTGCAGAGCCAGTGGTGGTTTTGCAAACATCAATGCCTTGAATTTTATGCGAGCAGCTATTGGTAACCAGTGCAAATTGATAAACAGAGGTGTGACGTGTATTCTTTTCGGCTAATTAAAAATTAATCTTGCTGCCACTTTCTGGACTAATTGTAAAGGTTTGATAGAACTGGCTGGAAGACCTGCCCAGAGAGCGTTGCAATAGTCAAAGCTGGGACAGAACAAGAGCTTGAACAATGAGTTGTGCAGCATGTTCCAAAAGAAAGGGCCTAATCTTCTTATGTTGAATAAAGCAAATCTGCAGGACCGGACAGTTTTAGCAATGTGGTCTGAGAAAGTTAGCTGATCATCAATCATAACTCCAAGGTTTCTGGCTGTTTTTTTTGAAGGAGTCATGGTGTGATGTGCCTAACTTGATGGTGAAATTGTGATGAAACAATGGGTTTGCTGGAACCACAAGCAGTTCTGTCTTGGCAAGGTTGAGTTGAAGGTGATCGTCCTTCATCCAGCAAGAAATGTCTGTTAGACAAGCTGAAATGTGAGCAGCTACCGATGGATCATCAGGATGGAATGAGAGGTAGAGCTGAGTGTCATTAGCATAGCAATGGTATGAAAAGCCATGTTTCTGAATGACAGAACCTAATGATGCCATGTAGACAGAGAAGAGAAGTGGTCCAGGAACTGAGCCCTGAGGCACCCCAGTAGTTAGATGTTGCGACTTGGACACCTCACCTCTCCAAGATACTTTGAAGGACCTATCTGATAGGTAAGACTCAAAACCACTGGAGTGCGGTTCCTGAGATGCCCTTTGTCAGTAGGGTTGACAGGAGGATCTGGTGGTAACCGTGTGAAAAGCAGCAGATAGATCAAGCAAGATAAGTATTGAAGATTTGGATTCCACTCCTGCCAGTCTTAGGGCTTCAACAACTGAGAGCAAGGGAGTCTCAGTTGAATGTCCACTTCTGAAGCCAGATTGGTTGCTGTCAAGGAGGTTGTTCTGTGTGAGAAAGGCAGAGACTGGTTTTGAACACAGCTCGTTCAAGTGTTTTTGCAATGAAAGGAAGAAAAGGGAAACTGGTCTGTAGTTCTCTAAAAGAGATGGGTTGAGGGTGGGTTTCTTAAGTAGTGGAGTTATATGAGCCTGTCTAAATGATGAGGGGAAAACACCAGTATGGATGGATATGTTAATGATGTGAGTGAGTGCAGGTACAACTGCAGGAGAAATGGCTTGAAGGAGATGAGATGGAATAGGATCAAGCGGACAAGTAGTAGCATGATTAGAAATTATGAGTTTGGAGACTTCTGCCTCAGAGAGTGAAGAGAAGGATGTGAATGAGTGTATGTTTGCTGGTGAGATGTGCTTGATGGATTGTGGTGTGGAAAATTGTGCAACTGATGTTTTTAATTTTATTAATGAAAAACGTGGCAAAGTCGTCAGCTATTAGAGATGAAGCAGGAGGGGGAGGAGGAGGACAAAGGAGAGAGGAAAATGTTTTAAAAAGCATGCAGGAGTTAGACGAATTGTTTATTGTCATTAACATTTAAAAGAATTTATTGTAACTATTTTAATTTAAGCAATCCTTTCAGTCTAAATAAATTGTTTTAAAATCAATATTGTTGTAATCCTGGACCTTTAATGAAATCCACTTTAACCAAATAAAGCTGAAATTTTGGAGAAAAGCTGGAGTTTGTCTTTGATAAAGAATATCACAAATGTTTCTGTAGTTCATCAAGAATTGAAAGCACTTCAGAGTTAGGCTTCTGACAACTCTGCAATTAATCGCTTTAATTCATCCTATATCTTATTATTTATATTAGTTTTCTAATGTAAAAGTATATTATTTTAGCGAACAAGACTTTTATTCTGGTCTGGCGGTGTGACGTCATAAGGCTGCGCCGCGCTCTTGCGTCTGTGATTCGGCTGAAGAAAGAAGGTGTGTGCTTTTAACCATTTAAAGTGTTTAAATCAAGTCCTTTAGAGAACCGTATAGAGAGGGGGCTCGGCGAAAAATCGGAAACTGGAGGAGGCTGACAGCGGCAGCAAGACAAATAAATAATTATAATAATTTTTAATACTCATTTAAATAAGTATAAATGTCAATATTATGTGATTAAAAAGATTTATCAAATATAAACAAAGAAAAATATAATTTGGCTTAACGTTAAATTCCAGCGGAATATTTATGTATGAATGCAAATGCGTGTACATCAATGTCTGTGTGAAATAATGAAAGATATGCATACAAACACCTAGATAAATTCGTATTTATATGAGAGGCACTTACTACTAGGTGTATGTTGTATATTTATTATACAGGCTACACACACACACCTGCGTAAATGACAAAAAGAGACACGTCTCAGCAATATGGGGCGCCGTTTGTAAATCGGCTCACGCTGAAAATAACAGCAACATTTTGTTACATTTAGCTTCAAACTATTTTTTAGAACATTTAAAACAATATTTGTCAACTTAGAGATATTTTAAATAGTTAAATCTAAATATTAAATGTTACACTTAAATGTTAAATCTAAATGCTAAATCTAAATCTAAATGTTAAATCTAAATCTAAATCTTAAATTTAAATCTAAATGTTAAATCTAAATGTAAAATCTAAATGTTAAATCTAAATCTAAATGTAAAATCTAAATCTAAATCTAAATGTTAAATCTAAATGTAAAATCTAAATCTAAATGTTAAATCTAGCAGACGCTTTTATCCAAAGCGACTTACAAATGAGAACAGTAGAAACAATCAGAACAACAAGAGAACAACAACGGTAAACAAGTGCTATGACAAGTCTCAGTTAGTCTAGTACAGAGCACGTAGCCAGGGTTTTTTATTTTTTTTTTTTTTTTTTTAATATGATAGACAAGAAAAAGAAAAAGGTAAGTACTAGTATTAGTTGGTTTAGTGCAGGCGAAAAAGATGAGTCTTTAGATGTTTTTTGAAAGTCAGGAAAAAGTCAGTGAGAGTGATTTTGAACCTCTTTGGGATGGCACCACAAGGCGTCATTCACTTGCAGAGCGCAAACTTCTGGAGGGTGCATAAGATTGAACTAGTGAGTTTAGGTAAGTTGGCGCCGTGCCAGTGGTCGTTTTGTAGGCAAGCATCAGTACCTTGAATTTTGATGCGAGTGGCTACTGGTACCAGTGTAACCTGATGAGGAGAGGAGGAGTAACATGAGCTGTTTTTGGCTCATTGAAGACAACCCTCGCTGCGCATTCTGGATCAGTTGTAGAGGCTTGATAGTACATGCAGGAAGGCCCGCCAGGAGACCATTGCAATAGTCCAGTCTGGAGAGAACAAGAGCTTGGACAAGAAGTTGGGTGGTTTGCTCTGACAGGAAGGGTCTAATCTTCCTAATGTTGTATAAGGCAAATCTGCAAAACCGGGTCGTTGTAGCAATATGGTCTGTGAAGCTTAACTGATGATCCATCACAACTCCTAGGTTTCTGCCTGTCCTGGAAGGATTTATGGTTGACGAAACCAAGCTGTATAGAGAAGTTGTGATGAAACGATGGGTTAGCTGGAACCACCAGCAGTTCAGTCTTAGTAGGGTTGAGCTGAAGGTGATGGTCATTCATCCAGCTAGAAATGTCACTCAGACAGGCTGAAAAACAATCAACAAACAACATCACATCTCCCGAAAAATATTAAACAAGTTGAGTGTCATCAGCGTAGCAGTGATAGGAAAAGCCATGCTTCTGAATGACAGATCCTAATGACGTCATGTAGATGGAGAAGAGAAGCGGGTCCAAGTACTGAGCCTTGAGGAACCCCAGTAGCAAGTTGTGTGTGACTTAGAAACTTCACCCCTCCAAGACACCATGAAGGATCTATCAGAAAGGTAGGAGTTAAGCCACTGGAGTGCGGTTCCAGAGATGCCCATCTTTCTGAGGGTGGACAGGACAATCTGGTGATTAACGGTGTGTCAAAAGCAGCAGACAGGTCCAGCAAAATGCATACTGAGGATTTTGAAGCTGCTCTTGCCAGTCGCAGGGCTTCAGTAACCGAGAGCAGGGCAGTCTCAGTTGAGTGGCCACTTTTGAAGCCAGATTGGTTGCTGTCAGGAGGTTGTTCTGTACAAGAAAAATAGAGAGCTGGTTGAACACAGCTCTTTCGAGTGTCTTTGCAATGAATGGAAGAAGGGATACGGGTCTGTAGTTTTCTAGAAGTGCTGGATTTAGAGATGGTTTCTTCAGCAGTGGGCTTACCCGAGCCTGCTTAAAATGCTGAGGGAAATGTTCCAGAGTGAAGAGAGGAGTTGATAATGTGAGTAAGTGAAGGTACGACTGAAGAAGAAATCGCTTTGAAGGAGGTGAGTGGGGATCGGATCCAGTGGGCAAGTAGTAGGATGAAATGGACAGGATAAGTTTGGAAACGTCCGTCTCTGAGAGTGGAGAGAAGGAGGAGAAAGCGTGAGCATTAGTTGTTGCGAAGTTATCCTCAGTCTGCGGTGTGGAGAATTGGTCACTGATGGTTCTTGTCTTATTTGTGAAGAAAACTGCAAAGTCGTGCAGCTGTAAGAGTCAATGGAGGATAGGTTGGAGGCGGATTAAGAAGAGAAGGTTTTGAAGAGTGTCCGAGCGTCACAACACAGTTGTTAATTTTGTCGTGGTAGTATGATGTTTTAGCAGTGAAGACGTTTGCAGAGAAGGAAGAGAGATGAGAGACTGATACACACTGAGGTCGGTAGAGTTTCTTGATTTTAAGCCATTTCCTCTCTGCAGCCCTGAGTTTAGAGCGATGTTCACGGAGTACATCGGACACCGCCAGGGGGGCAGATGGGGTGGGGCGTGCTGGTCTAGACGACAGTGGGCCAAAAGTTGTCCAAGCAAAGAGGTCAGGTGGAACAAAAAGTGTCCGTAGCACTGTTCGTGTCCAGAGCTGAAAACTGCAAGAGTGAAGGATGTGAGGATGAAACCACAGAGGATAGGCAAAATGGAGAGAGTGAGCGTAGGTTCCGTCGAAAGGTGACCCGCGTTGGAGCGTGTGCCGCTTCAGGAGTGAGTGCTAGGTTAGCAGTAATGAGGAAGTGGTCCTGAGGTGTGCAGTGGAGTAACTAAAGTGTTGTCCACTGAGCAACAACAGTGCGTGTAGATGAGGTCCAGTTGGTTGCCCGATTTGTGAGTCGCTGTAGTAGAGACTCGCTTGAAATCAAATGAGGCGAGCAGAGTGTTGAAGTCAGCAGCCTGCGGTTTATCTAGGTGGATGTTGAAGTCACCAAGCAGTACCAGAGGAGTACCATCTTCAGGATAGTTTGATAGCAGCATGTCCAACTCCTCCAAGAAGTTTCCCAATTGACCTGGGGGACGATAAATGACCACAAGGTGGATTTTAACAGGGTGGGTTACAGTAACAGCATGTGATTCAAATGAACCGTTACCTGTAGGTGGTGGTTGAAGATCAAATTTCCAATCTTTTGATATAAGGAGACCAGTACCTCCACCCCTCCGAGTCATACGAGGGGTGTGGGAACAAGTGAAATGAGTGGAGAGGGCTGCGGGAGTGGCAGTGTCCTCAAGTTTTGATCCAGGTCTCAGTCAGTGCCATGAGGCTGAGACCGGAATGAGTAGCAATAGAAGAAATGAAGTCGCTGCTTTGTTAACAGCGGACTGGCAGTTCCAGAGACCAACTGGAATAGAGAGCGTTGTAGTAGAGGTCAGAGGGACAGGCCTTAGATTTGTCGGGCAGGCCTTCCTTCGATGTACATAGCGTGCTCTCCGAGTGTTGGTAGTGATAGTAGAGATCTGAAAGCACATAGTGAGTACAAGTGACCAAAATAAGTATTTGAGGATGAGCTGTACAAAAATTGAAGGGGAGAAAAGCAATACTCAAGTGCCCTGTCGGTGTCCTTGCTCGGAGTCACGCACCGAGCATTTAAATCTAAATGTTAAATCTAAATCTAAATGTTAAATTTAAATCTAAATGTTAAATCTAAATGTTAAATCACTCATCATCACTCTCTGTCATGTTCCCCTGACCAGGTACGGTAAAAGAGCCTATATCCCCGCCCGCCCCTGACCAGGTACGGTAAATGTTAACGTTACTGTCTTTCAGAGAGCATCGGCAGAGCCGTCCTGGCGGCTATTCAAAATGTTTCAACAACGACAGCAACCGCCTCAGTGATGATGAGTGATGAGTGAGGACATAACATTCAGTCAAAGTGAGACCCCTCGTGGCTCGCTATTATGGCTAAATATTTAGTTTCACCCCGCACTTTTTCATAAAAGTGACACTAGCCTACTCTTCAAATACAGTTTCTCCAAACGTGTTTATTATTTTAGGTAGTTATTATCATGATAATCCATGTCCAAGAGTCAATTTCCTCGGATGAGATGGTTTTTATTCTTAACTTATCAGACACGATGCTATAAACACACAACTGACCTCCTCGAGCTTTTATTTTGGCACTTCTGGTTATCGCCATTTTGAATTTGCATATTAGTTAAATATTTAGTTTCACCCGAAACAACATTTAGATTTAGATTTAACATTTAGATTTTACATTTAGATTTAGAATTTAGATTTAACATTTAGGTGTAACATTTAATATTTAGATTTAACTATTTAAAATATCTCTAAGTTGACAAATATTTTTGTAAATGTGCTAAAAAGTGACCGTCAAAAATTCATACCAGTTTTTTAAACATTGTTTGAAGGTAAATGTGACAAAATGTTGCTGTTATTTTCAGTGTGAGCCACTTTACAAACGGCGCCCCATACAGCAATGACCTTTATTTTAAAAGCTTTTTTTTTTTTTTTGCTGTTATTTTTTTAACATTTGTAGTAATTCAAGAAACAGACACACACACACATATATATATAAAAAATAAAGTATCCATTACATTTGTAACAGACTTTGTATAGCACTGACTATGAGAACATACCTGGTAAACAGTATAAAAAAAAAAAAATTAGGAAAAAAAAAATAAATTGTTAATCAGAAATCAGATTCACAAACAACAATCCTGAGGTATTTAAAAGACTTTCAGAACAGAACTGATGAGTTATACGGAGTTATTCCTCCTCCAGCATCATGCACCAATCACTGCAAAACCCTGGATGGGTGTTTTCTGAGTAAAAGCCTTGCATCTCTCCTCGTTTTCCTCTTCCACCATAGCCTAGAGGATTGATAAGAAAATTGAGACATTAATACATAAATTACCTTAACAGTAGACAAGCATGCACAGCCATATGAATGATTATTCCTATTGCATTTTGCCATCAACCTAGCAGTGATCACAATTTCATGCATAAGTGCACACCTGGTAAGCAGTTGTAGTAAACCTCATTGCAGTGTCTACAGGGCTGCAGTGTGTACATTTTGTAAAATTCCTGGAATGGCTCAGACTTTGTTCTCCATTTAGTTACACCTGTATATTGAAATGAGGAGCATAACAAAATAACATTACAAAGATAAACATTCAGACATGTCAACAGAGAAATTGAATGGTATGGCACCATTTTAAATGTCTTTAATCAAATATGTAAAAGAAAATACATACTGTCAAGCCAGCCGAAGTGTGCCCTCTTTCGAAAGGAGTCTGTATCCACCAGACTTCTGAATTTGGAACAAACCAAAGACAGATTTAATAACGCAACATCACCCTCCTCCAGGACCACGTGAAGAAGAATTTCTGACAGGACAGCATCTGGCAACTATTGGGTATTATAAACAAAGCAAACAATTACTGCAATTTCCAAACATCACAGCCTAACCTCCCTAAAAACAGAATGTGCATCCTATGGGAGCAGGTAATACTCAAAACATTTATAAGGCATTTGCCATAAAGGTACTATAATAGTTAGTGAGGATAAAGACTTTCAGTCTCTGCTTCTGTCATACTGAATGTGCTACTACCATCAAGATTCCGATGTTCTGCACTTCTTTCTCCTGCCGTTTTATCTCCTCCTTAAATGCTTCCAACATGGCTGATGTGCACCGCTTCTTTCTAAAAAAAACAAAACAAAAAACAAACATGTAATTTATTACCAAACATTACTTATGTAGTAAAATATATTTTATTCACATATACCTTCCATGCGTCATTTTAGATAAGATCAGATTCACCCACCACCTCCTGATATGGGACATATCATGCTGAAAAGCAAAAGACAAATTTGGAAAACTGATGTTTAAGATGTCAAAAAGTAATACATTTCATCAATTTAGAAAAGAAAAGGATAGTGCTTACCTGAGTGAAGTCAAACTCCCAGTTAAGCGCCATATACAATGCATACTGCCAAACAGATAACGCATTAACAATTTTGAATATAAATCAAACAGTTAATTTGACAAAAAAATGTCCAAGATGAATGTGATGGGGAAATGAAACCACTTGTTACCATTAGCATGAATACACCGCAATTCACAGATGCTGACTGTTGTTGGAAACATCCTGGAAAATAAATCAAAATAGAAAATTTACATTTTCCTTATATTATAAGTGTGTATGTGACATGAATTAATACCTTATTTTTAACAAGCTTCCAAGATCCTGGAATCATCTTTATTGCGATTGAGCTAAATATTTAATATTTATATTATTTATTTACATACATACACACACACATATAAATATATATACATATATGAGAGAGAGAGAGTGAGAAATTCAGTGTTGAACCACTTAACCTTGTTGTAGGTATACACAGTAGCAAGTTATTTTTTTAAAAAAAACTATTGCCTATGCCTATCTAAAGCCAGAGAACAAAATGTTGAACTGAACCACTGGACTAATATTTACAACTTCAACCCATGGGTTCACAGTCAAGGCTTAAGCTAGTTCCAGACTAAAATGCATGTTTGAGCCGTTTTAACTGAAAGCATATCTTAAAATATGTCAGTGCCATGCTTTTGTCTCAAGATGCACACCAGTAATGTTTTTTCTAAGACACGTTTGTAAAAGATACTTAATGTTCTAATTTAACCACGGCCTAATCCTGGCTTAATCCAAGCCCTGTCTGTGAAACCAGACCTAAAAGTTATAAGGAACGTTGAACAGTTCCATTAAATTTTGTAAGTATTTTGCATTCACATGCTTAGAACTTCAACTGGAACACAGAACAGGTTTTTTTCCCCCATGAAATACAACCACTAGGGTCAGTGGAATCAAGGATGTGTATCCTTTCGGCAGCAAAACCTGTAGAATACACACACTAGGGTCAGTGGAGTCAAGGATGTGTATCCTCTTAAGTTTCGGCAGCAAAACCTGTAGAATACACAAAGTTTCTACAATAAAAGTTGTTATTTCTTGGTTTAGTTAAGTACACAACCTTTATCTAGATAAAGCGGGGGTAAATACGCCATATTATGATTACCAAAAGTCAGACAAACCCTTGGATGAAAACGATTAATTTTTTCAAAAGACATTTCCAAAATTAAAAAAACAACAACAAAAAAAACACATTATTTGAAGACAACAACCAAACCACAACTTACACACAGGGTCCAGTGACTTGACTTGCACAGAGGAAAAATGATGCAGTCTTTTGAGGAAGCATCAGCCTGTTGGAGACACAACATAAACGCAAGTTTCCCACAGACTAAATACATTTATAAAATTACATTTAGACCACTTTGTGAATGATATCAGGATACAAGGAGACTTTCAACCAGCATAACAAAATGTTTCTGTAGAGAATCACCTATGTCACCTTTAAGTGATGATAACATTAAAGCATTAAAATGAAACTATGTTTAGTTAAGTTTCTAAAACCACTTACTGTAACAGATGGTTATATCTTAAACTCGGAGGTGAAACATCAGGACACGCAAACAGCTCTGTTATTGAACATCCATTTCTTCTTCTTTTTTCATTACAACCCTATAACCTTTTTCTGCACAGGAGTGCCCTCTAGTGTTCTGTTGGTTACACTACATCCCCCCCTTTTAGTCTCAAAATCTCATTATTATTATTCTACATACTTATATCTCCATGGTTATATATTCTCTTTTTTTTTTTTTCCAGGGAACAAACATCTCAATAACATAACATTGAACTTTCTTTCTTAAGCTGGAAGCCAGGGTAGACTACCTGGGCATTCCTGAGACTCTGCTGAAGGGGTTATTCTGCCCTTTTCTTGACAGCAGGTCTGCCTATGCTAATTCATCTTATAAGTCCATTCTTTCCTTGTGGACGGGAAATCCTACCTGACCTTGTCCCTGTAACGTTGACCTCTTGCGAGTTGGTTCTGGAAGAACAGTAAGATGAGCTCGATTCCTTCTCAGTGTTCCCATCTCTGTTTCTACCTGATACGATCTTGCGTTGCTGCTTCCCCCCGGACCGTTCCCAGTGGTTTTCGATGTCCTGATCCACACTTTCTGTCCAGGTATAATGACTGGTAGATTTTTCGCTCTGTGTCTAGATCTGAATGTTTCCTGTTGTTTCTCTTTTAACATCCTATCTTTTCTTCTGAACACTTTCAGGTCAGGCCATCTTGGGGTGAGAGATTTAGGTGGAACTGGGACTGTTGACCTTATTCTTCTCCCCATCAAGAGTTTCTGCAGGTGAGATCCCATGAGCTAATGGAGTCGATCTGTAGCCCAAAAGAGCTCTCTGAGGGTCTTGGTTCTTTCTCAGCATTTGTTTTACTGTACGCACCGCTCGCTCTGCTGCCTCTCCATTGCTCTGGGGGTAACGTGGACTGCTTGTGACATGTTTGAAGTCATAGTCTCGGGAAAACTCTGCGAACTCGCATGACGCAAACTGTGGACCGTTATCTGTCACCAGTGTTTCAGGGATTCCAAACCTGGCAAAAATGACCTTCAGCCTCTCCACTGTTGTTGCTGTTATGAGTTTTGGCAAGTTTGCAACTTCAATATATCTCGAGAAATAGTCAACCACCACCACCAGATATATGTCCTCCTTCCCATTGGAAGATATCAGCTGCGACTCGTTTGCCAGGGTCTCGCTGGTAAAGGTGTTGGCATCAATTGCTCTGTTTTCTGCTGGGAATGCTGACAGCAGATTGTCGCATCTCTCCACTAACTCTCTTACATCTCTTATAACACCTGGCCACCATATAGATTGCTGTGCTCTTGCAATGCACTTCGTCATTCCTTGGTGACCTTGATGAATCTTTCGAGCATCTCTCTCTGCATGGGTTTTGGAATCAGAATTCGTTCTCCTTTCAGTAGGATATCGTTTGCCACGTGGATATCTGCCCTATGAGACCAGTATGGCACGAGATGTTCCGACACATGGACCGTTTTCTGATGGTCTGGCCATCCTTTTTGTGTATACTGTCTTAGTTGTTGGCAGGTTAGATCCTCATTCTGCATTTCCTGAATCTGTTTCAGTTTTTGTTTTTGTTGCAGGGATTTGTCGAACTATGAGATCCACAAAAACTCTGCACTCATCCTCCAATGTTTCGTTTTCTGTTGATTTTTCAGGTCCCGATGGCGCTCGTGACAACGCATCTGCCGTGACCAGTTGTTTTCCTGGAACGTACATGATGTTGTACTAGTATCTGAGCAGCCTCAGTCTGAAATGAAGAATTCTTGGAGGTAAATCATCAATTGGTCTGTTGCCCAACAGTGATATTAGGGGTTTGTGGTCGGTACGCACTGTAAATTCCAATCCAAGCAAATATGCACTGAGTCGCTCACATGCCCATGTTGTCGCAAGAGCTTCTTTTTTTCAATTTGTGCATATCGTGTCTCTGTGGGGGTTTAGACTCCTTGAGATATATACGACAGGCCTCCACTCACCATTTTTTTGTTTCTGCATGAGCACCCCGCCTAGACCATAAGATGAAGCGTCGGCTGAAAACTATAGTCTCACTGTTCGGACTATACTGTGCTAGTATAGCTGGTGAGCTGAGTTCTTTCTTTACTTTTGCAAACGCTTCTTTCTGCTGTGCATCCCATGTCCAGGTGTTGTCATTTCTTAACAGGTCTCTCAGTGGCTTCGTGAGAGTCGGCAAATGAGGTGAAAACTTCCCGACGTAGTTAACCATTCCCATGAAACGTCTCACACCTTCCACGTTCTCTGGCTCAGGCATGTTGAGGATGGCTTTAATCTTGTCCTCGTCTGCTTCGATCCCTTGAGCACTTATGGTATGGCCTAGGAACTTCACTCTATCAACAGCAAAGACACACTTATCATTCAGTGTTAGTCCTGCTTCTTCAAACTTCTTCAGCACCTCACACAGTCTCTCATTGTGTTCTTTTTGATCTTTTCCAAACACTAGGACATCGTCTGCATGACAAAGAGCTCCAGTCGTTCCTGCAATGATCTGAGAGATCCTGAGCTGGAAATGCTCCGGGGCTGAAGATATCCCAAAAGGAAGACGCCGAAAGCAGTATCTCCCCAAAGGGTGTAATGAATGTTGTTAGAGGCTCGGAGTCTCATGCAAGGGTATTTGCCAGAACCCAAGATGTGGCATCTAATTTGGAGAACACAGCTGCTCCCTCTAGCTGTGCTAAAGTCTCATCCACAGCTGGCAGTATGTATCTTTCTCTGCACCACATTCTCGTTCAACCGTGTGAGATCGACGCAAATCCTGATATTGCCATTCTTTTTTGGCACGACAACCATACCCGCGCACCAGGGAGTAGGCTCTTCGATTCGTCGAATGACTCCAATTTCTTCCATTCTGTGGAGTTCCAGTTTTACTTTCTCCACGAGCGGTAGCGGTACTCGTCGTGGGGCTGATAGAGCATACGGGACGGCTCCTTCCGACAGTTTGATCTTGTAGCTGCCCTCTAATTTTCCGAGTCCCGAGAAAAACTTTGGGGAACATTGCCTTGTACTGCTCTCCAGGTTTGTGTATGTTGGCTACCTGTTGCAGTAATTGTAAGCTTTGAATTGCAGGCAGTCCAAGCAGCGGCATCACTAGATCCGTTACCACATATATATCCTGCCAAATTCTCTTTTTGTCCTTCTGCAGGCATGCACTAAACGTACCCATCACTTTCAATGGAGTACTGTTTAGGTCCCAGGATCTTCTTTTTGGAATCTTTGAGTTTCCCTTGCTTTTCAGCTGAATACAAAGATGCTGGAATAGCTGTGACTGCTGCACCTGTATCTATTTTAAAGGTGATTGGTTCTTTATTCACCAGTATTTTCTGTTGCCACATATACTCTTGTTTTTGGGTCTGGATTGTTCCCAAGAATGCAGACTCATCATATGAACTGTCAACGATCGCTTCGAGTCTTTGAACTGACCGGCATACTGTAGCAAAATGTCACTTTTTTTCTGCATTTTCTGCATTCCGCTTCTCTAGCTGGACACAATTTCCATGGGTGTTGTGGACTTTTTTCCCGCATCGCTTGCAGGAATCCATCTGTTTTATTTTAGGAGTCGCATTGTAAAAACTTTGCGTTCTCTGCACTGTCCCCTCTGCCTTTTGTAATGTCATTTTTGCTTTAGATGTTCTCTTTGTTTACGACTGCATCAACGTTAACTTCTTTTTACTTCAGACTTTTCCTCGTCTTATTATTGGCTGCTGACGTTTTATTTCCTCATTTTGTCTGACCTGAGTTATTGTTTTATCCAATGTCAAATTTGGATCTAGTGTGCAGTCTCTCTGAGAGCTTTGCATCTCTTATGCCCACTACAATACGGTCTCTGATCATTTCCTCATGAAGGTCGCCATATCTGCAGTGTTCCGCGAGCTTATACACGTCCGTGATAAAACTCTCTGCTGATTCGCCAGGCTGTTGAAATCTGCTGTTGAATTTCGCTCTCTCCATAAATAACATTATGTCTGCCGATAAAGTGCTCACTTAAAGCCTTCTTGACTTCTTCATAACTCTTTTTCTTTCCTCGCTTAGGGGTAAACGTATTTAATATATCGTCCACTTTTCTCTCCCCCATAATGTAAAGAAGAGAGTTTACCTGGTAGGCGGAGGGTTTTTCTGCAAGGCCCGATGCTACTCTGAATCGTTCAAAGCGGCACATCCACTGTGGCCATGAACTAGGCTCGTCGAAGTTGAAACTTCACGGAGGTGTCAGTGAAAATATCTGATCCATATTTTGACTGTTCACTTACTCTTAATCTCGAGCGCACTGCTCCGATAATCGTTTTCTTTTTTTTTTTTTTTCTGGCCCGTTCTCAATTGCACTTGAGCACTGTTTCAATTCCCTTTTTTTCTTGCAGTCCGTGTGCAACATCGCATTCTTTTCTCCCTCAATTCCTTATTTCATTCTTTCCAGGTTGTGGAAACCACTTCTGACACACCATGTAACAGATGGTTATATCTTAAACTCGGAGGTGAAACATCAGGACACGCAAACAGCTCTGTTATTGAACATCCATTTCTTCTTCTTTTTTCTTTCTCTTCTTCTTTCGATTTATTGGCAACCGCACTTAACAGTGCATTATTGCCATCATCCCGGTAGCTTGGATCAGAAACATTCCTATCTCTTAACATTTCTAAGCAAACCCCCCCCCCCCCCCCCCCCCCGCCCCCCCCCCCCCCCCCCCCCCCCCCCCCCAAAAAAAAAAAAAAAAAAAAAAAAAAAAAAAAAAAAAAAACCCACTGGCGCTGCGTGTTCAGCTCCTCCAGCTTCCACCCCACTTCCCTTTAACTCCCACTTCCCATCCGCAACCTTATTTACCTCCAGATTTACTTACACTGTCTCACACTATACTTCATCCGCATCTTCTACCTCTCTCTATAAGCCTATATTAATCCTACATTCTATTCATTAAACCAGTATTTATTCAAAAACTGAAACAAACACATTAACCATACTATTTCCTATATCTAAGTCTAATATATTCTTTATGTTAACTTTTCTGTCTTTCCCTTCATTCTTCCATAATTCTTCTCTTAGCACTTCTCTTTCTTCATCATAACCATTACAATTATAATAAACACATGTTCCACAGTTTCACACTTTTGTCCCATTTCTTCTCACACAAACCCGTTGGATGCTTAGATATTAAATGTAATGTTTTATTCCAAACCAGTATGTCCCACCCTTAGTCTTGTAATTATACTTTCCTCCCTTCTATTTCTCCCTCTTTTCCTACCTTTTTCCACTTTCTTTTTTGTATTGCATATAAATGTCTACCTTTACTCTCATTATCCCAATATTGTTGCCCCTACTTTTTAATCATTTCCTCCTTTATTACTGATTTGATTTCTTTTAAACTATGTGATAACTCAATTTCTACCCTATCTTCATCTACTACTTGTTTAGCTAATTTATCTGCTTCCTCATTGCCTTTAATTCCCACATGAGCTGGGACCACACATAAACTGTACTTCTATTTTAAATTTGTTTCAACTCAAAGAGATTTTGAAGAATTCATTCTTCTTCTTCTTTTTTCATTACAACCCTATAACCTTTTTCTGCACAGGAGTGCCCTCTAGTGTTCTGTTGGTTACACTACACTTACAGGCAGGGACAGAAATGGATCACAATTTAAAGGTGGTTGCTAAGTGGCCACTACATATGAATTGACAGCATGAACATCCTTGCCCTGGTTAAAAAACAAACATTTTACAACTTATCACAAAAGCACAAATATTATGTAATATTAGTTACTGTTAAACAGGTTTGTTAATGATACCTGTATTACCTTTTGTCCAGAAATTATGGATAACTGAGAAAGGCAACAATTTTAGGTTACAAAAAAAAAAATTTTTGATCATAAGCTACTAAAAATATATTAAAATAAAAGTCGTGTAACAAAAATATCCACTAACTGTTGCCTCCACTTCCTGGTTCAATCCTAAAGACATCAAATCCAATCTTTTCAACACTGTGGTACCCACTGCACCTATGATCTCTTCCGGTGATTGGGTCTCATCCAAAACATGATCCAACTAAAAAAAAATAAATAAATAGACAAACATCAAGAATTAGATGGTCAATAAAGGCTTTAATATTAAGATTCATATTTATAACTAATCTAGTATTATTTTTTTCTGCTTTGTTCAAGACAGGATATGATAGTTGATTATTTTCCTTGTGAAAACATATTAGTGGGTTTGGCTGGTTTTGCAACTGGAAATCTGGGATCTCCTTCCTGGCACGTATATCTGTCCGTCCCCAGCAGTCAGTGTCAGGCTCTCGTAAACTTGTTGAAACTACAAAATACAGATGTTTGGAATAATGAAGTAATGTTGATTAGAAGGAAAATATAAAAAAAATTAATGCTTTCATTTCATCAGGTGGTTTGTAATAAAACATTGCACTATTCTTACTGGCTACCAAATAATGAGTAAAAAGCTTAAGACTAAAGCTGGAGATTTACAATTACAAAGCAATTCAAGTCAGCTTTACCTTCTGGAACTGCTGTGGTACTGCCTGTAGAGAGCAAAAAAAGAAGGACATGTAATTAGTATATGACAACAGTTGTCTATGGCTAGTCATTATAGACAATTTAAAAGGCATTAGGATGACTTTATGAAGGGCACTAAACACTAAAACAACTACCTTCACTCCTGAATGTCAGTTTCCCATGTAGGCCAACGTGGATGGATTGCTTCGCTCGCATCTTCAAAGTTTTGGTGTATTTGTCATTAATCCTTTTGTCGTGAAGATGAAAGTACAGTCGAAGAGAGAACATATAATGTTCATCTTTCATTTGACACAACGAGTACTTGCTAGAAGACAACTCCCGGTTTAGCTGTTCTGCTACGGGGGAGTTGACAAGAGCAGCTAAATGTGGTGCCAATTTCAAACTCCTCAAAATCTCCTCTTGTCTCCTTTGATTTTTCTGATGGAAGCGATCATACAAGGAGAATCTTGCATTGGTTGCTGTCACAGGATGCAGTGAGGAGAATCTGTCAGAAGAATTGGTGGTCTCATTTCCAGAGACTGTTCTTGATGAGAAGCCAACACTTGTCACCCAAGGGAACCGGACTTCAAGTCGTTTTTCTGCTGCAGCCTGGATGTGCTCAGGAGTGTTTGCACAAAGCCGGCCATCATATGGCTGGAAAAAAAAAAAAAAAAAATTGCTGGTTGGTGCGATTATTAACGTAAATATAAAAAAAAAGTCATGGTCAACAAAGAAACAAATGGTAAAAGAAAACATCATTAGCAGAATAAAGTAATGTACATACGGTTTTGGACTCCAGCACTTGTAAAATTTTATCTTCATCCATCTCCAAGCCACAGCTTGAGGTGAATGCACGATCTTTCTGAGACAGACCCTTGAACACTTCAGTCTTTGGAACAATATCACTTGTCCTAGAGCAATTACCCAGCCATGGAGTAAAGGCAGTGTATGTCAAGGGACATGCATAAGGACTGGCAAATGAGTTTCCTAAAATGCAAAAAAGGAAAATAAACGTCCATTTATGGATTTAAGCTCTTACCATCACAGAACCCAGAAGCAATCATTTTCTGCTCAATTGTCTCCCATCTTGTCCTGACAATAACTTGAGTGTCTTCTTGGCTGATATTGTCCAAGTTGGGCCGCCTAAACAGATGTGCTAATATACAACCAAGCAAATAAAGACTAGTCATTATCTGCATTCACAACAACACAAAATTCACACAATACACCCACAAAAAAGTCCTGTTTTCATAATTGTGATATCCCGACTGATACTCCTGAAACCTCACTGGACGTCTACAAACAAGGCAGTTCTTCACATACACTGGCACACCTGGAGAACACAGAAAATTGAATAAAAGATATGTTAAAAACACAATGTGTAAATACATAAAGATATAAACACATTTCTGAAATTAACCTCGAGTCACTGAGGATACGCCATACACCGTCCCATGCCGTGTAATCAGCACCCTCTCCCCCAGAGCTGGTGGAGTTGGGCCAGGGCAATAAGGACAGTTGGACTCCAGGGGTTCAAACAAGTCTGGGATTTGGCGCTCTTTTGTTGACAAATCCTCTGGAAGGTCTTCTGGCACCCTCTTTTTTCCGCCACAAATAATCTGTCCAATCCTGTATTTCAGCAGAAGCCAGTGCTGCCACTTCTGTCTCTGCAACATCTCTGACCCTTTCATCCACATCACTGTCTCCAGCATTTGGGTCAGTCTGACAAGAAAGGAGGTGGGGTTTCTCTTGAAACAGCCACCACATGCTTAAGTACCTGTGCAAACAGCTTCTCATTTTATTGCAGCACTGGCAGTGCCACTGGCCCACATGGCTATCAAAAGAAACCCTTGTCCTTTCAAACTGACACCAGTTGTCTCTTACCCCAGTAAACACAGAAAAATAAATAAACCTGACAGAGGTTTGCTCATGCCAAAAAATAGGAAACACACAATCAACACCACTAGTAATACTTTTGATTCTGAGCTGCAAACATTCATCTTGACGGGTTCTGGACATCAGGCCACTGTCTACCATTGACTGCAAAGAGTCCTCCCTAAGTGCTGGTGGTGCAGAATAGCACACAGCTCTGTTTGTCCTCTGAAGGTGATCACACTCCTCATGCCTGGATGCCACTTTCCTACTCCAATCCTCATAAAATCACGACACAGAGGAGATTCACAGGCAATAGACCCTGAGACTATTTGCTTTTTTACATGAATAGGGACTCTAGGTCCATGGGCATCTTTTGGGGTGACAAAAATCCCATTTCTCTCATCAATATAAATGACAGGTGGTTGCTCCTGCCTGACATGCTGCCTTGCCTTAGGGTTTTCAGATGGCCCTTCTGAGGCAAAATATTTAAATATGTAAAGACAATATGTAGACCAAGACCAATAAATATTAAACATTGATAAATACCAGTATCAAAAGTACATACTATCTGGCCTGTTGGAAACTTTGTCTGTAACTGCAAAATCTGCAAACAATACAAAATGATGAGGGGAGTTAATCTTAACATGGATAATCAAAATAAATAAAATTTAACTAATTACATTACACATTCTATGATTATGGAGGTGCTTTTTAAAGTCAGGAGCACAACACAAGATGTGCTGACACTTAGGGCAATGCCAATGGCACCTCTTCCTTTGTCGGGAACTCAAACAAAAGCAAGGAATGCAATATTTTTCTAGAAAGATGAGAAAGTTAATACATTTAAACTTACAGCCAACATGAACACACGTGTAAAGTGCATGTGTGGTTTGTACAATGCTTACGGATGCCATTATCCTCAAAATATATGGCATACTTTAAATGTTTTGCCTGAAAGTGTTCAGGATTTGACAACACCCCAGCTGTACTGTAGAGACAACTGCCTGTCCCAGAATAGACTTCATCTATTCCAAAAGAAAGTGGTACACCTGCACATGCATTGTATAAGAGAAAATAACATACTGTAGTGAATGTGACAGACATAATTCACCTTTGTTAAGTGTAGTTCTGTACACTGTGTTTCTGCATAACTGTTCAGGGATCGTGGTCCCTTTAAATGTTCGGAATGCGTGATGACGTAAAACGCTGGTCAGCGCCATTGTTCTTTTATTCTTGTTTTTCCTTAAAAAATAAAGGACACACGCATTCGTGTGCTCAAAGTGAGAAGTTGTCCCTTGCAAATTACTGCAATTTCCACAATACTTCAAAATTAGCAAAACAAACTCATTCACATATAAAAGGTAGAACATAAAAGGTGATATGAACATTGACTGGTTTGCGAATCAATGTCCAATGAAACAAAAGATAGTTACATTGATCGCTGCTTGTAATCTGTCTCAGATGATCTTTCAACCAACCAGAGTCTTTACTAACAGTGCTGGACATACTTCTGCCACTTGCATAGACCATATTTATACATATATTCCTGAATGTTGCACTAAACCAGTTTCTCAATCTGTGGGTTTTAGTGACCATAATATCATAGCAATTACCAGAAAAACTAAAATTCCAAAATGTAAGGTTAATATAGTACATAAAAGAATGTTTAAGAAATTTATTCCGGAGAATTTTTTGGCAGATGTTGGTGGTATTGATTGGACTGATGTGTATGCTGCTGAGGAGCCTGAGGCCGCCTTAAATATCTTTATGGAAAGATTTATGAAGAATTGTTGATAGGCCTGCCCCTATGAGAAAGTGTATTGTAAAAGGGAGACCAGCCCCATGGCTGAATGAGAGTATAAAGAGCTCATGAAGGAAAGAGACAAAGCCAAATGTATATTAGTAAAGACTGGATTGGTGGAGGACAGATTCAAGTACTGTCAACTGAGAAAAACAGGTTACTAAACTGAATAGACTGATGAAAAAAGCTTATTACTGCAGAGATAAATGCTGTAAAGCAAGATGGAAAAGAGCTCTGGAAACCCCTTAATGAAATAATGGGGAGGCGGACCATCTGGAGGGGCTTCCCTTTGTGGAGTCAGAAGGCAAGTTTTTGACCAAGCCATATGATATATGCGAAGTATTTTAATGATTTCTACATAAATATAGGGTCCATGCACTAAGCCAGAATATGGACAATACTGATTCTAATTACCTAAAGTTTATAAAAAAAAATATGTGATGTTAGATAAGAGTTGCACTTTCCAGTTTAATAATGTTGAGGAGCCGGAAGTAAAAAAGTTGTTGAAGTCTCTGCCCGAACACAGCTCAGTAGATACTGATATGCTGGACAGTAAAGTACTTAGCCTGGTGGTTGACTATGTTTGCGGTCCGTTATGTCAAATATTAAATGCATGCTTAATGAAAGGTGTTTTTCCCCCTATTTGGAAAGAAGGTAAAATTATTCCCTTACCTAAAGATGGCAGACTAGCCACTTACTGGGAAGAACAGCAGACCTATTTACTATTCTCCCAGTTCTTGGTAAGCTGATGGAGAGAATAGTTCACTCACAAGTAAAGGAATATTTTGAATCTAATGGTTTGAACACAGATTTCCAACATGCTTATAGACAAAACCACTCAACTTGTTCTGCCCTTACAGTAATGCCAGATGACTGGCTCAAGGAAAGGGATAATTTAAAGATGACTGGTGCTGTATTACTTGATTTTAGTGCGGCATTTGATGTCATAGATCACAATCTACTCATTGGTAAACTAGAATGCTATGGATTTAGTCCAACTGCCATCGATTTTATGAAGAGTTATCTCACATGTAGGACGCAACGGGTTTATTACACTGGCAGCTGGTCTCACTCTAAGGTCTTGGACTGTGGGGTTCCGCAAGGGAGCTGCCTGGACCCACTTTTATACGCCATCTTCACAAATGATTTACCATCTGTTTTGTGTAAAGCAACTGTACAAATGTATGCTGATGATTCCACATTGTATTATGCTGCAAAAACCGTCAGTGAACTGGATTATGTTTTATCAGCTGTGTTAAATATGGTTTCCGATTGGATAAAACAGAATAAGTTGGTGCTGAATATCTCAAAAACCAAATCAATTATTTTGGGATCGCGTCATAAATTGTCATTAATACCAAAGATGAGTTTAAACTTGTCTGGGGAACCTATAGAACAGGTAGATAAAGTAAAATTACTGGGCACAATAGTGGATAGTAAGCTGTCATGGGTAGAGAACATATTGATATCATAGTGAAGAAGATGGGTAGTGGTATCTCTATGGTGAGGAATGTCTTCCTTATGTCCCTACACACATTGTGGAGCAGGTGGCTAAATCTTTAATTTTATGTCATTTGGATTATTGTGCCCCTGTATGGTCATCTATATCTAAAGGTCAACTAAAGAAATTACAAACGACCCAAAACAGAGCTGCCAGGTTAGTATTATATTGTCCCATTAGAACAAATACTATTAGTATGCACTGTCAGGTCTCATGGTTAACGGTGGAGAAAAGGCTGGTTTTTAATACAATTAAGTTTTTTAGAAACATTGTCTATTCTTCTCAACCAGTTTTTTTATATAACCAAATTGTTGGGTGTGATCAGGTACATTCTCATGTGACTAGGTCTGTGGATGATGGCCTGATAATGTTACCACGCCCAAAATCAAATGCTTTAAAGAGAACTGTTATTTATCGTGCCATCAATCATTGGAATAATTGCCCATTGAATATACGTAAAATGAATGGCAAAGACTCTTTTAGGTACCATCTGAGAATGCACTATTTAAATTTGTGAGTAAGGAAAAGAACATATTTATTTTATGAATGTAATACTGTAATCATTTATTCAGACTAAATTTATGATGATGTGTATTGATGTATATAATGTTAAAGTGCTATACTGTTTTATATTAACATTGTTATGTGATTTCTTTTTGTTGTGGACCCCCAGGAAGACTAGCTCGTTCAATTTGGTGACAGCTAATGGGGGATCCTTTTTACAATAAAACACAATACATGCACGTACACGTATACACACCTTTACAAAAACATGCAGATATACACATGCTGCATACATGAAAGCATGTACACACACCATACATATACATCTTGTGTGCAACACACAACAAGAATGTGGTGAGAAATCTCTAGAAGAGTAAGAAATTCACATGGCCTGATGTATACCCTGAAGAAATAAATAAGTACAAAGGTCTGCTTCTCTACATGGGTGTGACAGATCCTGCCAAAAAAGTGAGGGACAATTTTCCAGCACTTCCTGGACATTGCAGTGACCAACAGCTTCATTTTACACAAAGACATGCAGGTACAGATGCACACACACTTATATACACACACACATACATGCCATACACACATATACAGAATATACACCATAAGATGCATGCATGTACACACACATTTGCATACACACCAATATACAGTATAAGATACACGCACACATACACACTCACCTTTACACACTACATAATATACACATACACACATTCAAACACACAAACATATGGTCACAATGTGAGGTCAAAATGCACTCACTGCAGAGAGACTAGGTACCCAGCATGCATTGTAGCATGAATGAATAAATTCAACCTATCACAAGAGCTGCTGAAACAAGTTCTACTCCGCCATCATTGAATCCGTCCTCTGCACTTCAGTAACTGTCTGGTTCAGCTCAGCTTCTAAATCTGACCTCAGAAGACTACAGAGGGTAGTCCGGACTGCTGAGCGAATCATTTGTACAACCCTCCCTTCTATTCAAGAACTGTACTTATCCAGAGTGAACAAAACAGCTGGTCGACGCTACAGGGCACCCCTCAAATCCCGCACACTTCCTCTTTGAACTGTTTGTCTGGTCGACGCTACAGGGCTCTGAGCACCAGAACGACCAGACACAGGAACATTTTCTTCCCCCAGGCAATCCATCTAATGAACACTTGACAATAACTGTGGAACACACAACACTATATATACACACATACACTTATTTAACACACATACTAGTCTACACTTCAAAACTGCTCATAATATACCTGTACATAGAAAACTGTCTATTGTAATATACCTGCACATACAATTGTCAATATATTGTTATTCCTTACCTACTTATTTGTATTTTATGTGTTTTTTTGTTCTATCGCTGTCATTCTGTTGCACTGCGGAAGCTTCTGTCATGAAAACAAATTCCGCGTATGTGTAAACATACCTGGCAATAAAGCTCATTCTGATTCTGAAGCTTTTGATTATCACCATTGTTGAGATTCATACACTGATTCTTTATGTTTGACACAGTAACTCAAAATTTTTGTGTCTTATGCCTTCAAAATCTTGCCTTTATACATGATTATGACACTGCTGGACCCTATACTGCATAATCATAAAGCTATTATAATTAAAAACTTTAAATTAATAGCACCTCACAAGGACTGCATACTGAATCTAAGTGATAATTGGATTGTTATCATTAATAAAATAGTAAGCTCATACTGTGAGCTCACCATGTAAGAGCACAGTGGTATCAATGTGATAGTGTTGAGAAACAGTGTTGAGAAACAGGATCTAGAATCTCGCCCCCGGCGAACTGAACTGCCTCTTCTCAACCTGCTCAACATTTTGATTTCACAATGAGCTCACATATTACTCACACTGTGAGTATCAGTGTATGTGAATGGTGTGATGTTTTTGTGATCATCAAATGATCTCATGTGTTGACTGGGAAACCTCCAGGGCTCAAACACAAATACATACTAGAGCATTTGGAAAATGTTTCGCCAGTGTCTTATTTCTCGCTTTAAACAACAAGCCCCTTTCTTTGCTTTAACGGACCTACTCTTGCTTTCGTTTCGTTCCCTCTGGCACTCCCGTAGGACATGCCCAGGATACAGTTATTTGCAAAGAAATAACAGAGTATTACATACATGTTTTTAGGTGTAGAAAAATGATTAAGATCATAAAAATATTGAAGCTAAAGGTTTTCATAAAGCAGTAATCCCAGTCAACACGTGAAATAATACGATGATCAGAGTTACATCACACCATTCTCATACACTGATACCCCAGATACACCTAACAACTTTTCGGTTTCCATGCTAATTTAATGAAAGTCTGTTTTGATCTGATGTCAAGTGTAATCTGGATCACAGCCACAGGCAAAACAGTGTCAGAAACCACCTTTTTTTTTAATGAGAGAGAGAGATAGATATAGATATACATGTATATAAAAGATGTAAATGAACTAAATAAATCCCTCTTTTCCTCACACACTGTCATGATACACAGGAGAGGAACGAGGAGATGCTGGAGAATACTTGAACTGGACTTTTTAACTCCATGAACCAAGGGAGACAAACTCCGAATGACGTTTAACAGCAGACAAAGGAACAAGATCTGGAACACACTTTAAAAACAGAACAAATTAAAAACCTAAGACTAATAACACCAAAAAAAAATAAGAAAATCAAACTACATTGGCAAAGGAATAGGAAGGACCAAATAAGGACAAACAGGAACATACACGTGACGCACACTGACTGTAATCAAACATTACTATTCAAGATTTTGTTGTATTTTATTTAATGGCTGCAACTGTGTGAATGTACAAATAAACATTTTCTTTTTTATTATGTTTAACAATCATTTGTTAATGACATTAAAGATGGTATTTATTGCTGTTTGCTTTGGGTTAGATGATGCTCTTTTAGGAGAACCTCTGACCGCTGCATCTCCTCCAGGAATCCATTTACTCTGAACAGATTATTCATCTCTGGAAAAAAGATTTAGCATCAACATTAGACAATATCAACAATATATCATCAACAGTGTCAACAATATTTTTTTTCTTTGCAGGATACATTAACAATGTGTTTTTCTATATTATTAGTCATGTTCATTTAAAAGTCCAGTTTAAAAATGTGTCATTATAGATCAGTCACACTTTATCTGAACATGACACATTTTTACTTTAATTGTTAATAAACAGTTTCTTAGTCTTGAGAGGAATCAAGAAAACCATTTATTTGATGATACTTTAAAAAAATGTAATGTAATGTTACTCACCTGTCAAAACAACAAGAAATGCATGATGCCAGAAAATCACAGCAGATTGAAAAGAAACAATCACAGCATCCAGAACAATCACAATCAGTGCAATCGCATCCAGAACAATCACAATCAGTGCAATCGCATCCAGAACAATCACAATCAGTGCAATCGGGTGCAGCACAATCACTAATTGCTACATCTACATCAACATCGACATCTGGTTGATGTTTCTTACGACTGCACTTGTATTTAATCTCGCCATTCTTATTGCGATTCTTGCGTCCCCTTTTGTTGTTCTTACCCATCACTAGTCTAGTTTTAATGACAGAAATGTTCTCAAATCCTTAAACAGCCTTCACCTTGTCCAGGGCCATCCTTTGGGCGGAGTAAGTGGTGTGACCACACCAGGCTCCGCCCTCTAGGGGACCCTGTGGCATGGGGAAACATTTAAAATAATTTATTGGTATTAATAGTTTATGAAAAAATTAAGCATTATGATTTATCCTCCATCCCCAACTCCTCCTTTCGCCTCAGTCAGGACTTGGCTTTCTGTTTATCTCTTGTTGAATGAGACTCCTTTTATTTGAATAATGTTGCCACAATTAAATATCATAGGAAAAGTAATGATATCTGCTTTGCTCTGTTCTATTTATCCTAAGGGGGGTTATTATTGCAGCTCTCCATGCTCATTCATGACAGAGTTTTTGCCCAGAACAGAACCATACCGCCAAACCAAACTATGCTTATTGTCAATCATTTTGACAATAGTGGTTCTGACAGAAATAAAAAAAATGTCTCTCAAAAGAAAGAGTCGACTCTATATCGCTTAAAAGAGTCATTTAAAATGTAATTTCTCATTTCTGTGAAGTTCACATGAAGTTCACAAGTTTCCACTTTTGCATAATGCCCACCTACATTCTGCGTGAACATCCTACAAAAACTTGAACCCCCCTCAAACACTGTAGCTCGTCTGTTTGGATAACATGTAAAAACATGTTATAAGGAAATTAAAGTGTTTTTTTACCGTATAGGTGTAACACTTTCCAGTGTGCAGTGACGATTCACAAATGGGCGTTGCACATTTAAAGTGTGTTTATTCTGCAAAACAGGAAGTAAAGGTTTTAGTTGCGGCTCTCATCATCACTCATGAGGAAATCTCACTCTTAAACTCATGCGAGACTTAAAACATGTGCAAAACATTTCTTTTTAAACATGCAAAATATCCTCAGTTCAGCGTGAAATAATAACATCTCTGCTCTATTCTCCCTGAACAACATTCGTGTTACCACATGAACTCATTTAACTCATGGGTGCTCCCTCATTTGGGAGTCACACTTGTGCTCTTCACAGTCAAAAGTGACTGGGACACCTGTAACTGTCACAAATTCGGTCTATAAACTTCCCGTCCACTCACCACCATAGGTCCCCCGCTCTCCACATGGACTTTCACACTACACAGACTGTCACCCTGGACTACATTTCCCATGTTCTGTTGCACTAATCACAAGTTCACCTGAAACCAATTACACACAGCTGCTACCAATAACACACACTATATAAATCAGTCTCACGCCACCATTCAACGCTGAGTATTGTTTAGCATTTATCATTCTTCTAGTAGTAGTTACTTTATGGAGCCGGTTCCCGGTCTAGTTCCTAGTTTAGTATAGTCTTTCTTTGCCTGTTTTTCTGTGTGAAGATCTTTGCCTTTGTATTTCAGATTGCCCTATCGTCTTGCTGTTTGGACTCAGTTTGCCCCTGTCTGGACTATTGTTTGTGTTTTCAGATTACCCCTTTTGTCAAGCCCTCTGGATTCTTTTTGCCGATCAAAGGTCCCACGCTTGTCCTAGTCCTTGTCTTTGTCTTGCCAGTGTTGTACCTGTTTGCCATTGTTTGACCTATGTCTGTTCATATGACCAATCTTGGAAATAAAGCCTTGGATATGGATCTGCCCGTCTCGTTCGTCCCGTACAACAACGTAACCTTTCATTTTGTTTCAGTAAAAAACACTCTATTTGTTAATTTTTTTTTTTTGGGGGGGCGTTTTGAGAGGATTTTCTGTGGTAACAATATTTATGCAGTAATTCATATCCATTTGTTATCCCATTTGAATTTATATTTTTTTAAAAACCATTTTTTTTTTTAATTAATGCAGTGTTTCAGGTTAAAATAGAGACTTAACCATTCAAATCCGATTTTGGAAGGCAGATTGTAAAGCTCCATCTGATTTCATATATGTATATATATAATAGCAGGTGTATTTAGATGCTTTTATAGCTCTCTATAGAGCAGCTTGTGAATTGCCTAATTGTTTTTAAACAATTGATTCTACATTTTTATTAGGTGGAAGAGTTGAACATTATATTAAAACAATCTACAAAGACTATCTCTTATAAAGTTTGTATTTTTTATCTTAGAAATGATTTGAAATGTTAAATTTTGTATTATGATTACAGTCAAACCTAAAAACATTGTGTTAGAAAGAGAACACAAGGAAGTATTTAAGTATTTTTTTTTTTCAGAATTTGTAAAAAAAAAAAAATGCAATTAATTCAGTGTTTAACACTATGTAAACCATTTTATTGAAACGTCAATTGTGTAAAATTCAAAAAGGAATACGAAAATAATGAAACATAGTAAATGCAAAAAAGAGAAACTACTGTAAGCTAACTACAGTAGGTAGACATCCAAATGGGTAATACCTCCGCCGGCTGCCTCAGGCCTCTGCGTTAACTGCAATTCAGTCGCGTGTTAAAATCATTC